>NC_067403.1:177701920-178001920 GCF_016432865.1 Antechinus flavipes | reverse complement strand
CATATTGGATGTTGCAGGTGTGAGCGTGACATTATCCAACTTGAAATGCTGGCCTTCCTAAGAGTAACAACTATAGATTAACTGCATAGACAACTCAGGAAATGACAGTAAATCAGCACTCAGACTATCCTCATGGGACTTGGTTAAGCTGAAATTAAGCTAAAATTTAGAAAGGTCAGTAATATAAAACAACAGCTGGGGAATTACAGGCCATCCCTTATTGTTGTTTAGATGATTTAACTTGGCTCCCAAACTATAGAGAAAACCTTTTATTTCATAAAGTACACATGCACACACATACAATTATGTTATAAGTACAATAAATACCTATTTTAAGGTAGTGTCCATCTTCAAAATGATACTGTGCTTTCATGAATCATGGTTCCAAGTGAAGCTCCATGGCAGTTAGACAGGACCCAGAAAATTGACCAGGAATTCAAGCAGATCCATAGAGTAAAGTGAAGACCAGCCAATGGAATATGGTAGTATGGACAACCAAGGTGAAGGGAAACGAGGCTGAAAGAAGGTTCCCAATCCAGGAGTCAATCTACAATAGGAAAGAAAGGCAGCAAAGGAAAGGACCCAAAATAAGGCCTAGAGCTCGTGTAGTTACTCAAGCAGAGGCAGGACAGATCAGCCTAATAGAAGGTCAAACCACACATGATTAGTTGGCAGAGCTCCATTCATGACAACATGACAAAGTAGCAATCCCTGCCCCGATCCCAGCTTTCTCACTTACTATCTAGTATGACTTCAGAGAAATCACTTTCTATCTCTGGACTTCTATTTCCTCAATTATAAAAATGAAGGAGTTGGCCTAGGTGGTTTCTAAGGACTCTTGTTTAAATTCCAACATCATGGATAGATCCTATATTAGGTGCCAGAATTGCATATATAGTCATGGGCTTAGTGACAAAAAAAAATTTCCTTGGACAAACTGATTTGGACTAAGTCACAAGAGAACAAGAAAGAAAATCCCTTTTTCTTTTCCTCACCCTCAAATACTAGAGATATATTTTATATTTATCTCTATATTTTCATTTGCATATATTTAGTATTTGGTGGGATAGCTAAGTGGCACAGTGGATAGAACTCTAGGCACTGAGTCAGGAAGACCAAATCCAGACCCAGAGTCTTGCTAGCTGTGTGACTGCACAAGTCACTTGAATTTTTTTTTTTTTTTTGCTTCAATTTCTTCAACTGTAAAATGGAGATAAAAATAGCACCTAACTTCCAGGGTTATTATGATAATCAAATGAGATAATATTTTTAAGTGCTTAGAACAATGCCTGGAACATAGTAGGCATTGTATAAATGCCAGCTATTATTATTTATCTATGTATATGTTTCTCTCTAGTAAACCATACGTTGCTTGACAGCAGGGTCCTTAATACCCAGTGCCTGGCACATGGTAGGCTCTTAGCAAACACTTGTTCAATGAATTCTTGAACTAAGAGTTGTAGTAAGACCAGCTATGGTTACCTCCATGATTAGCCATTGAGCTGTCTATCTCAGGCTTCCCTATAAAAAGGAAATTGATCCCTCCAGTATCTAAAGTTCAGACAAAAGGATCCCAGTTATAAAAGCCAGAGGTGTCCAAGAGCAATGAGCCAAATGGTTATTAGTTTCTGTATTCTGGTCATTTAAAAAGAGGGAAATTCATATTTCTCTTCATCATGAATAAACAAGTGATTAAATAATTCCTTCCACACTAATAATTAATTGTTAAGTGTCCCTATTAATCATACAATGCCAGGGAAATAGAGAATGAAAACTGGATCTTTGCTACTTTCCCCTCAGATGGCTTTGTCAGTAAGGACTGGTTTTTCTTTGTTTGCAATAAGCCATTCAATCAGAGCCAAGTCTATCTTCGCAAATATTTCCTGATCCTTAATCCTGATCCAGTTGTTAGTGTCTCCCTCCTCAAATTTTTTGCATTGACCTATCTGTAGACCTGCTCTATCCTTCCAGGAGCTCCCTAAGGACAGGGATTCTTGGTTTTTTCTTTGTACTACCAGGTCCTAGCACAGTGCCTTTTCCCATAGTAAGTTCTTCATACATGTCTGCTGAATTGAATTCAAAGTGGAGAGTGGAAGTATTTCTCCGAAACAGACAATCCTTCTCCTCTACCCACCACCCCAAGAGATATCACTGAATCACAGAAGCTCAGAGCTGCAAAAGGTCAGAAGAGATTATCTAAAATAATTATTATTAACCTGGAGTCCATGAATATATGTATGTATGATATATGTTCATATATATATATATTTCTGTATATCCACATAGTTCAATATCTATAAACACATATATTTTAAACTGTTTCAATATAAACTGATTTTCTTTGGAATCTTATATATTTCATTTAAGCATAAATACTCTATCAATAAGAGGTCCATAGGCTTCACCATACTGTTCAAAGGGACTAGGTTTTAGACTAAATCATACCAGGACAGAAAAACCCTCTAATATCCCTGACTAGTCTTTTCCCAACTTTTGCTAGAAGCCTCTAGAGGGAGAGCTCACTACTTGCCAAGGAAGCCTACTTCATTCTGGAGGAGCTGTCCTTTCTGGAAAGTATATCCCCCTTACTAGGCTAAGATCTTCTTTACCTGGTCCACCCTACTGCTTCCAGTTCTTTCTTCTGGAACATGTCTAGACTTTCCTTTAGTTGAAAGCTTTTCACATGCTTGAAGGTCGCTATGGTGTCCCCATAAATATCCTCTTCTCCAGGCTAAACATCACCAGCTTACTCAAATGGGGGAGTGAGATCTTATCCTTTTTGTCCTCCTCTGAACACTCTTTAAGTTATCAAATAATTCCTAAAATATGGCACCCACAACTGAAGAAGAGACTGAATGTGGTCTAACTAGGCCAGTGGGACTATTAACTACCTATGCCTGGAAAAGCCTCTTTTAATGAAATAATGTAAGCAAAGTGATTTGTAAACTTTAAAATCCTACATAAAGCTCAGTTATTATTATTAATGTAGTCTAAAATTCCCCTTAAGTATCCATGTAATCAAAACAAATATGTCTTGCTCACTTTCCTCTTAAATTGTATGAATAATTACTTCAATTTTCCATTTCACATTTGTATCTGAACCAGAATACAATAGCTGTTTAGAGGCAGACAGATCTTTGGACATCACCAAGTCCAACCCTCTCATTTTACAGGATGGAGAGACAGACCTAGAGGTTAAATGAATTCCCAAGGTCACACAGCTAGCTAATGGCATTCCCACAACACCCTGCTGCATCTCATAAAACTGGATTGAACTGAAAATGTGATTATTGTTCATGCCTCTGACTAGATCCTTTCTTTGTTCCTGAAATGAGAATTTTTAAAGTTTTCTACTTTTACAATGGGACTGTTTCCAAATTTTTCTTCAGACAAATGGACCCAAACCCCACCCTTATTTCTGAAGCTATACAAACACACATACACACACACACACACACACACACACACACACACATACAGAGAGAGAGAGAGAGAGAGAGAGAGAGAGAGAGAATGTTACATGCACAGTGTGAAGAAATGAATTTTTTTAACATTCAGGATAATTTAAGAGTGACAAAGTACCAAGGGAAGAAGATGATAATATTCTATCCCAACCTTTTTTTTTTTTTTTTTTTTTTAACATTTTCCAATTCTCCTGCCTCAGCGGGATGGTGCATTTACAAGTATTTATCTTTCTCAGTTTACAAGAACAGAGAAACATACTAAAATTGCATTCCATATTTTTTCAATCATTAACTAATTAGATCCTGAAGCTTGCACAAGGTTATTTAGTAATCATTTTTGCTCTGTGGTCCCAGGAAAAAAAACTTGATTACTCACCGTATTGTAATGGTATCATGTCTGAATAGAGATAGTGTGAATTTTGATGCAAGAGGACTTAAGTTCAAATGTCAGCTCTGCTACTATTTGTGTCTTCTTAGACACGTTAATTCCTTTCCCTCTTTTCTGGGCTTTCTATTGCTCATCTGTTTAAAAAAAAAGTATATTTGAGAAGTATCAATCACACCAGATTAAAATGTAATTGGGAAATATTTAACAAAATAAATAAAAATATAACAGGCTATAGCTAATGTTAATATATGGTTCTCTAAATCAACATGCTGCCTTCAGGGAACGTTTTGTATGATTTGTGGCCCCATTTCTATTTGGGTTTGATACCACTAGACTTGATAACCCAAGCAGGTCTCTGGAACACCCATTCACCAACTAAGAAACAACTACATTTGCCTCACTATCTCCATTCCCAAGGAAATTAATAGAAGGATCAGGCACATTAATAGATGCAAGAATTTTTTTTTTATTATTTTACTATGAGTTACTACAATTTCTCCTCTCTGTGCAAATGCACTCCAAATACAAATAACTACAAGGGGATACTATAATTTTATCTTGAAATGAAATGTTTTCTCAGTATATGTTCATTCACTGAATAAATTAATAACAGTTTGGTCCTTTGAGAGGTACGCTTAAATGGCCATCTTGTTAATGATTCTGGCCAGTTTGAGGGATGACAGAGTAAAAGAAAGTTTTGGGAGGACCAAGGACTCAGTTGCTCAAGAAAGTTAAATCTCACTAAGGAAAATTAAAGGTTAAGCTTTTTGCTATTGTCCTCAATTCACATTTGAGGAAGAAAGTTCAATTCCACAGAAAAACAGATGTGATTTCTAGAAGGCCAATATCATTATTATTTGCAAGATGCAAATTGGCTTTTGCAAATTCTCCAGAGCTGTAAGAATTCTTTCCAAAACACTGATGTTTCTACAGCTAGAGAAGGCCTGCCTGCTCCTGTTTCTTTTCTTCTTCTAGGTTTTTTATCCCAAAGTCCTCTTGTTTTCCTTTTCCACACTCGTTTCCCATTCTCAAAGGAATCCTATAGAACAAACACCCAAAGCTCCCCTTCCTGGTTTTATCCTGACTTCAAAAATATAGTGGATTTCTTCTCTCTCCCCAGAACAATTTGGTAGGAGAAGCAGGAGAAGGTCAGGACACCACAGCCATTTCAGTGATCAGATGCCAAGGGGAGGATCCCCAATGGATCTGCCCATCAACACTTGAAATGGTCATTTTAATCCTTTTTTACCCTTCGAGCGTGGAGTTCATTCATTCATTCAATCCGTGCATTCAACAATTTTTTTTCATCTCCTACGAGGCCTAATGCTAGTTTTAAGCAACTCCATGGAAAGAATTAAGACAATTATGGCTAATGATTCCCCAGCGCCGACCTTGCTTTCCCCTAGCCACTTAGTTAGAGGATTGTTTCAGCACAAAGTTATTTTGTTCGGTAGTGGGGAAGATTGCCTGAATAATCTAAACCAGTGAATTCTTCATTTAATGAAAGTAGCTGGAGTAGCTTTGCACATTACTGCTCCATCTATCCGTTCAAAT
The DNA here is from genome assembly GCF_016432865.1 of Antechinus flavipes. Taxonomy (NCBI): domain Eukaryota; kingdom Metazoa; phylum Chordata; class Mammalia; order Dasyuromorphia; family Dasyuridae; genus Antechinus; species Antechinus flavipes. The sequence goes on along the minus strand of NC_067403.1, from coordinate 177,996,514 downwards.
CAAGGGTCTCTCTCTCCACCCCACAACCCCACAATTGTACCCATCCTCTGAGATGTCATGACTACTCCTTCCCACCACCAACCCGCGCTCCCGATGCCCGCCACCGACCTGCATTCTGGAACCCCTGGACCAGCTGATCTCGGGTCATTGCCAAGGAGGAGATAGGAGTAGCCGCACCTCCCCACTCCTGAGGGCCGCCGAGCCACAGGTCAGGAGGTGGCTTGGGCCAGACCCACACGAATCAGAGTTAGAGCAGAGGTGGAGCCGAGGGTTAGCGGACTCGGGGGCAAAGCGCTGGGGCTCTACTCAGTTAAGGAGCTAGAGTGGAAACCGCTACAGCTGTAGGAGATAGCCCGAGGGCTTTCTGCAGTCGGAGCTTGCCTGACCTGGAGCTGGAACTGATGGGGAGGCTGGGGTGGGCTGGACCGGAGGGAAAGCGGACTAGGCGCTCGAATGGGCCGGAGCCGCGCGCCCAGCCTGGCCGGTTCACACCGCTTGCTCCCGGCAGAAGCCCCACGGCTCCCGGGGCAGCGAGAGGCGGCTCGGCTGCAGCACCCCGGCGGTGTGCGCGATGGAGTTCTTCAGCTGCTTGATGACGGCGAAGAGCAGGAGGAAGAGTAAGAAGAGCAGTAGAAAGAAGAGGGCCAGGTAAAGCAGCAAGTTGAGTTCCCACTCCATGCCGCCGCCCCGCAGGTCGGATCGAAATGACCAACCTGAGCGCACCTGGCCAAGCCGGGAAAGCCGCGTTGCCCCCTGGCCGCGGGGGCCCTGCGGCCGAGCCACCCCTCACCTCTCACCTCGGGCCACTCTCCTCTCGGCAGCCCCAGCTCTCACCCCGACCCAGCCCCTAGGAGACAACGTGCGCTCCTAGCTGCCCCGCCAGTCCAATCCTGAGGAAAAAACTGCGTTTCCGCACCCTGCCGGGGCCAGCGCCGATGTCAGTAGCCAGCCTCGGCAAGAACCTCCTCTGGTCTCTCTCGGCTCAGTCTCGTTTTTTTCTCTTGTGGGCTCACTGGGTGATAAAAGCAGATGCTGCCCAGAGAACTTCAGAGGGAGGGGGGGAAACAGGGTTGGAGGGAGGAAGGATTGCCAAACAAGTCCCCAATTAGCTTCTCCTGAGAGCTTGGCGCTGCTGCTCTGCAAATGACCATTCCGGACATCGACAAGGATCCTACTTCCTCCCTCCCTTTTTTTCTCGTATCTCTGCATCCTTCATCTTTCTCCTTTTATCTCTCTTCCAATTTCCTTTTTCCTTTCTTCCCTTTCCCCCCTTCCCATGTCTTCATCTCTTCCCCTTCTTTCCCACTTTCTTTCCTCCTCCCCCGCCCCAGTCCTTTTCCTTTCTCTGTTTTCCTTCTTCCCTTCTATTCTCTTCTTGTTCTTTTACCCCTTCTCCCTTCTCCCCTTCCTCTCTTTAATTCCTTCCTTCTTCCTTTCCTTTAATCCTACAACCACTCAAAGGATCCTTATCCAATTTAGTTCTATTTACACACACGCACACACACACACACACTACTCTCTGACTTCCTCCTCCATTCTACTGTAGTTCGTAAATTTCAGCCTGATTCTCTTCCTCTCACACTTTTTCCTTCTTGCAATCAGAGAAACTTGGCTTCCTCTGGAAGAGACACTACATATCTGTGCTCTGTCTTTAGATAAGGTGTCCCTTTTCTCATTCTCCCCACTTCTCACAGAGAAGAAGGGGATCAGCATGTTTCTTGTTGTCCCCCCTATTACATATGGTTCATTGCATTGCTCTATGTCAGTAGATCTAGGTGTTATACTAATCAACTGTCTTCTGGGTGGCTTTCTTCTTCTACCCTCCAAGCCTTTTTACTTTTCTCTTCTGAAACTTAAGTATACAAGCCTGATGATCAGCTTCCATTACTCTGTGCTGTCTCCATTTCCTCTCCTTTCTCTTGCTTCTTAATCCCTTGAAATCTGAATCCACACATCATACAACCAACACTACTATCTCCAGATTTAATGGATAATGATATCTTTATTGCTAATTCCAATGGCCTTTTGTCAACTCAATTCTTCAGCATTTGGTACTGGAGAATATTCTCCTGGACAGTTTCTTTTCTCTGTAATTTGTGACACTGACTCCTCTTGGTTCTCTTGCCTATCTGAATACTGCTCAGTATCTTTTGTTAGATTACTAGTCTCAGAATGTCTCCTGCCTGTGGATGCAAGTCAAGGCTTTATCCTTTCTCTACCCTTTCTCATGTTGAGCTCATCAGTTCAATTATGTATTCAATTACTGCCTTTTCACAGATGACTCCCAGATCTAAACATCAACCTCTAGTCTCCAGTTCCAAATCACTAACTGCCTAATGGACATTTGGAACCAGATATCCTGTAGACAGTCCAAAACACAATTTATTCCCTTTCCCCCTTAACACATCCTTTTTTCAAAATCCTTGTTTCCTTGAGGACACTACCATCCTTCCATCTTGACAATGTTAGAGTCTTCCTTGACTCCTAACTCTACCTTAGCCCACATATCTACTCAATTACCAAGCCACTGTGAGTTCATGCTGTCTTTCTCATGTACCCCTTTCTTTTCACTCACATGGCTACCACTCCAATTCAGATCTTCAACACCTTTGTATCGAACTATTGCAATAGTTTTTTCGCTGGCCTTTGTAACTTAAGTCTCTCTAAACTGTACTCCCTTTAGTTTCTCAAGTGGTATTTTCTAAAGAACTAACTTTCCCACATTATTCCACTGCTAAAGAAACCCCGGTGGGTCTCTTTTATTTCTAGGATAAAAAACAAACTCCAATTTTTGACATTGAAAGCCCTTTACATTTGCTTCCACATACCTTACTAGGCTTATTATACATGACTCTCCTTCATGCTTTTTTCTGTCCAGACAAACTGGCATCCTTGCTCTTTTCCATGCCTTTGCATAGGCTGTCCCTCCTGCCTTGAATGCACCTCTCACCTCAGCTTCTTGAAATCCCTGATTTCCATCAAAACTCAGCTTAAACATAACCTCCTGGTCTTGCCAGCTGCTGCACAGATATCATAAATTACTAGCATCACAGGTTCAGGCACAAAATGCTTTGTAGGCACATCTGGTGAGGTACCTGAAAATCCTGAGATGGGATTTACTTTAAAAAATAAAATCATCTTGATTGTGAATTATTGTCAATAACTCCTCAAGTGTATTTTTTCAGTGTCAAGTGCATCATCTGCATTCTCAATCAGCAGCTTTTGGATTCTTCCATGACCCAGTTTATTGAGGCCAAACACTAATTAGAGCCTGGTACAGATCCAGGGATTACTAGAGAATGGGCTTTGAACTCTTGTGTATTTGCATTTAGGTTTTTCAACTTGCTTTTGTTATTTTAATTTTTACCCTACCTTTTGATCCCTTTGAGGTTTATGAAGACTGCAGAGGTGACATATCTTGATGCATTCATAAAAGAAACACTAAGTTATATCAATTGATTTAGCTAAAATAAAGAGACTTGGTTCTTATGTTTCATATCTTTTAATAAAAGCATCAACGGATGTCTTGTGGCGATATTAACATCTCCCATTGCTCACTAGCTTCTAGTTCCATTTACAAGTTTGGAAAGAAGACCCATGATCAACTGAGTCTCCCCAGTACTTTTGATGAAATTACAAATTTGGGGGAGCTCTGTCAGAAAGGGCCATCTCACTGTTGAGAGCCATCAGTTTTGTTTCTCAGTCCCTAGAACTGGGCCCATTGCATTGAGATAACTAAATCTAGAGGGGGATGGACACTTGGAGATGAACTTCCTCCGTTGTTGCTCTAGAAGCATAGTAAAAACACTTTTTTCTCTGTGGGACCCTTTTCTTTTAGTTCTGTCATCCAGTCCTCTCTCTACAATATTGTTCTGGGGTGAGGGAGAGAGTAAGAGGGCCTCATGGTGAAGACAGCAGGAATATTTGCTGGCTTTTTGATTCCTTCCATGAGCACATCAGCAGTTAAGATCTTAAAAAATTAACACTTCCAGTCTTGGGGGCTATCTTATGAATTCGAGTTAGCTCAAGGAAAAAATCTATTCATTTCCACATCATTCTGAAGAAGATGACCATGCCCAGGAAGATCATCTGTGACAACATAAATAAAGGGGCTAGCCAGATCTTATGAACTTCTCAGATGGTACAAACATAGAAATGAGGATAGGTAATATTCTAGTCATATAACTTGTGCAAAGGTCCATAGAGGGAGATGGAATGAAGAGCTGAGGGAACAGCAAAAGTCTTACAGTCCTGGCAAACAGCTTCTGCCTTCATCTAGTTGACCCATGAACCCATGACGGGGAAGTAGAGGTATCTGAAGTAGAAAAACAACAGGGACTGAAACGTTCATCACTTGGTGAAAAAAAGGCAACAGAGAAATCAATTCAGTCAAAGCTAAAAAGGAATATACAAGGAATTATGATTACCATCATTCCAATCAACCTAACATCCCAACAACTTTTCAGACCATAGTAATCCTTCTAAACTACTTCCCTCCCCCATATATTTCAGAAGTTCCTTGAGGACAAAAGCTGTTTTCACTTTTATATTTGTATTCTGGGCAGTTATTACTGTGCCCAGACACATAGCTAGTGATTACTAAATGCTTTTTAATTTTTAAGGGAAGAAAGGAAAAGGAGCAGGCGTTTATTGAGTCTGCTATGTGGTAGGCACTGTGTTAAGCATTTTATTGATTTATCGATCCCTTTGTTCAACTCACTGATTCTAGCTTTTTTTTTTCTGAGTTCAAACCATATTTTTACATAACAGGACTCAGAGTTTAGCAGACCTGGGTTCAAATCCTCCCTCTGCCACTTACTAGCTCTGTGATTTTGAGTAAACCATGTAACCTTTCTGAGTCTCAGTTCCTTCTCATTAACAGTAAGATAACAAAATCTGTTCTTTTTATGTCACAGAGTTGTTGTCAGGAAACATATAAAAGTTTTGCAAACCTTAAAATGATATATCACTATTGGCTATCATCATCCTCATCCTCTTCATCCTCATCCATATCATCCTCATCTTCATCTTCATTCACTTCCTGTCCCTGCCGATAGAAACTGATAACTAAAAACAACAGCTTCTTAATAATGGATGTTTGCCTTCAAGATAGTAAAAGACTGAGAGAGGTGATTGCTTGCCGCAGCTGTGATCAAAGCCACTTAGGACTCTTGAGCTGAACAATAGCCTTTCATGTCATCCTTTTATCTGAGCATCTTAAAAGGATTTGCAGATATTAACTAATCAATCCCCACTGCCTCTCTCTCCAGTGCTCATATTTAAATGGGCATTTCTGGCATAACATCCTTCTTATAACCATTATTAGAGGCAAGCATCCTCTATAGAACAGGCTCTGAATTCTAGCTTAGAGTTTATAAAGGTTGCCCATAAATGAAGCATTTTTCTCTGTCTAAATATGCTCATTAAAATAAAGTAAAGATGCAGGACCTAAACATTCTAAAGGGGGGAAAGGGAATTTCATGTGACTAAATAATAGGGAGGTTAAAAGAACAAAGGGCTAGGAAGCAAATAGTTCTGCTATTTGTGAGATGCATAATGAGACACATGTAATTTCTCTCTGGATCCAAATTTCCTCATTGATAAAATGACCTTGAACTAGATGCTTTCTAAGGTACCTTCTAGCACTAAAATTGCATGTTTCTGTAAAGCTGTATGGCTTACTTGCTGTCCTTCACATAAGCCATTTCATCTCCCATCTCCAGACATTTGCCCAGGCTATCTCCTATGCTTGGAATGTAATCTTTTTTTTTTTAATTTCTCCACCTTATAGAATCACAAGCACTGCTTCATATAAGAGACTTCTCTGATTTTTTTCCCTCCCCAATTACCCTATATTTAGTTGTACGTGTGCATACCTATATGTGTATATGTCTATGTGTAGATATGTGTGCATGCATCACATGGGTTTCTTCAGAATGTAAACTTTTCAAGAGTAAGGAACAGTTTATAAGGTGTAGGTTCTGGCTCTATAAGGATAAAAGCAAGCAAACAAACAAAAAAAAATTTCTGTGTTAATCATGTGAAAGAACAAAAGGAAAAAACCACACAGAGACATACATACACAAAGGTAAAAATAGTATGCTTTGAATTGCATTCAAACTTTTTAATTCTTTCTCTGCATGTAAATCACATTTTCTATCATGAGTCTTTTGGAACTGTCCCTGATCATTGTATTGCTGACAAGAACTAAATTTGTCATAATTGATCATCACAAACTCTTCTGTTGCTATGTACAATGTTCTCCTACTTCTGCTCACTTCACTCAATATCAGTTCATGTAGTTTTCCCAAAATCTTTCTCAGTTTTTCTCAAATCTGCCTACTCATCATTTCTTATTAGACAACAAAATCCCATTAAGTTCATATACCTTAACTTATTTAGCCATTCCCCAATTGATGGACATCCTCTTAATTTTCAATTTTTTGCTATCCAAAAAAAAAGACCAACATTTTTGTGGATAGTTTACTCTTTTGAATGATCTTTGGGATACAGATTAAGTTGTGGTATTACTGGATCTAAGAGTATACAGAATTTAATTGCCCTTTGGGCACGGTTCCCAACTGCCCTCCAACATCAATCATTTTATTGTAGAGATTAGTTCATTCCACAAAACATGAAGCAACCACAGTGTGCAATATGAGAGAATACATAGACAAATCCAAACCTGTCTTCAAGAGGTGCTTTAAAAAATTGGGGAATAATAATGCAATCTATTGCACAGATTCATATATACAAAATAATTCAAAGGTTTTTTTGAGGAGTTGTGATAAGCCTTTGAAAGGGGTTAAAGATTTCTGGCAGAGGCAGAGATGAGGAGAGAAGGGAATAATCTGTGCACAGGCATAGAGGAAGAGATTGAAATGTCAGGCACTAGGAAAAGTGAGATCAGTTTTGCATGAGAGGGAATAAAGTACAGTGAGATTATGCAGTCAGAAAAACAAAGAGGATACATGATATTTCCAATGTCTTATGGTTGGTAAGGGTTATCACCAGGACTTGACTCAAGTCTTAACCCTTATTACATGGTCTTTCCACTTAGAAACAAACCATTCCAAGGAAACTAACCAATGGGATCAAAATACTAATAAGATTCATATGTAATCAAGCTTTATTAATCAAAGCATATAAACAATATCCCTGCCAAGAATATGCCATCAACTTGAGCCTTAGAGGATCCAATAAGCTTCTTTCATATCTGACTCATGACAAATGGTTCATTCTGTTCCTGAAGACCAAGACTTTTCCCTTGAAGTGGACAGCTGGAAAGTTTCCATCAATCAACCTGGCCCTCAACAGTGCACATGCTATTTGAATTTCAGATATGGGAAGTGAAGGAGTCAGTCCTCTTCACCCACTAGAAACATTTTTTTGATGTTCCTACATCAAACATTTGGTGACTACAGTATTCTGTAGTCTTTTATAATTCTAACTATGGATGTTTCTCATTTATTTTCCATAAAATTTTATTGGAAATTTGAAATATGTTGATAAAGGTGTTTATATTTTTATTGGTGGTCTGTATTATCATAGAGTCCACATGTGTTTATCAGTTGCTAAAGAATACACATGCATTATTTACTACATCATACTACATAGGCACTTATTGAAAACTATTTGAAGAAAAAACTATTTCCTCCAAATAAGTCAATCACAAAATGAATATTTAAATTAAAATGGAGTGCGGTATGCTAATTTGACAAATTTATTCTTACTACTGTAATAAAGTGCTAAGATACTACAGACAGATTAGTGTCACAGTAGATAGAGCTCTGCATCTAGATTCAAAAACTGGGACCTCAGACACTAACTAGTTATATAAACTTGGGCAAATCACTTTTCCTTCATTCTATTTCATTTTTCTCATCTGTAAAATGGTGATAATAATAGCACCTATCTCCAAGGATTGTTATGAAGATAAAATAATATTTGTAAAGTGCTTTGCAAACTTTAAAGCACCATATAAATGCTTTTTCTTCTTCTTCTCCTCCTCCTCTTCCTTTTCCTCCATGTCCTCCTCATGAGCAACTATGATTAGACTTAGCTCATCAGCAATACTATAATCCAAGATAATTCCAAAAGACTCATGATGGAAAATGTGATTTACATTCAGAAAAAGAACTGAGAGTCTAAATGCAGATCAAAGTATACTATTTTCACCTTTGTATTTGTGTATGTGTATGTGTACTTTTTCCTTTTGTTCTTTCACATATTAAAATAGGAATGGTTTTTGTTTGTTTGCTTTTGTCCTTGCAGAAAGAGGAATAGAAGAAAGAGGAGGAGGAAGAGGAAGCCTTCTCCTTCTCCTCTTCCTTCTTTTTCTTCCTCTTCTTCTTCATTAGTTTTATTAAAATCTAGCTCTTGGACAGCTCCCTTGATCTCAGGCTATAGACATTCAAGTACTTCCCTCCATCAAGCAGTTCTAGGAGATCAAAGATGACTTCTTAAAAGATTCCTTTCCTTAATTTAGCCTTATTCCCTAAATCTAAATTAAGAAAACAATGAGAGCAACCACTATTATATGATTTAGGGCAAAGCATACTAGAATTAAAATGAGAATACAAGTTTTGGTCTTAGCTCTTGCCATGTGGAAGAGGGTTTAGATGTGTTCTACGCAACCCACAGAGGAAAATGTAGAATAACAAGTAGACCTTACACAAAGACAAACATAAACTTGACCAAAAGAGAAAAAGGTTTCTGAACAATTCTCATTAGAATGTAGGCTCCTTAAGAATAAGGACTTGTTTTGTCTTTCTTTGATTCCCTAAACACTTAGCCCCGTACCTAACACATAGAAACTAACACTTAATAAGTTCTAGTTAATAAATTGAACTATTCAAAAATGGAATTAGTGAAAGTAATCAGTTCCTCCTTGGCCAGTGTCTTCAAGTGAAGGTTGAATGGCCACTTGTTGGGGATATCATAGAGAAAACATTTGGTCAGGTAGAATTTTGACTAAACAGTTTCTGAGAAAGGCTCCTTTAAAACCTGAAAGTCTGTAATCTTTATGGCTCTAGACCATATCCAGTAAATTAGCAGTTATGTTGGGAAAGATCAATATTAGAAAATAGCCTGCAACATGACAGGAGATGACTCTATATGAATCAATAATGTCATATAGTAAAACCAGATATTAAAACAAATATGATAGAGCAGGTGTAGAAAGTGGGGTGACAACAGGGGAAAAAATCATTGGCTCAGAGATAGCATTGTCTGCAAATGTCATTTAATCTAACTCCTTCATGTTATAGATGAGAAACTGAGGTCCAAAAAGAGGATGTCACAATAATGAAGGAAACAAATTGAATTTTCTAAGTAGGTCATGATTTAGCTCAATAGTTTGATATTTCTGATGAAAATTCTTTTTAAATTGCATACTTTCTAAATCAACATATAAAGATGCTATGAAACTGGCAAAAATTAGTTTGACCCATATGGTCCTATACCCTCAAGATACATGACATCTAAGAAATACAGCTAGGGCAATGATCTATACTGGGTAGATAGCCAGACGAACCATGGAGGAACACAAAGTGCTAATGAGGAATAAACATGAGAATCTCTATAAGACATGCATAGAAGAAGTGCGCTAAAGAATTGCAACTCTATCCAATGTATCCTTCAGCCCAAACATTCAATCATCAACAAGTTATTCACTAAGTGCTTTCTGCATGCTGGATCCTGTGTTAAGTGTTAGGGAACCAAAACCAAAATAAAATGGTCCCTGATCTCAAGGATCTTTCATGTTGATGAGGTAGACAAAAGGTACAAATAGAGATATAAACAAAATGGAGTAAGAGATGCAAAATAATCTTGAACAGGAGGTGATTCTCATAACTGAAATCAGGAAAGGCCTCATACAAGAATTGGAGTTTGAACTGAATTTTTTTTCATTCTCTTCCTTTGTTTTTTTTTGAATAATAGCTTTTTTATTTTCAAAATATATGCAAAGATAGTTTTCAACATTCAGCCTTGCAAAATCTTTTGTTCCAAATTTTTCTCTCTCCCTTCCTCACCCACATAGCAAGTAATCCAATATAGGTTAAACATGAGCAATTCTGAACGTATTTCAATATTTATCATGCTACACACAAAAAAAAAATCATATAAAAATGAGAAAGGAAAAAAGCAAGCAAATAACAACAAAAAAGGTGAAAATACTATGTTGTGATCCACATTCAGTCCCTATAATCCTCTCTATGGATGCAGAGTCTATTAGAATTGGCCTGAATCATTTCATTGTTGAGAAGAGCCAAGTCCATTACAATTGATCATTGTATAATCTTGTTGTTGCCATGTACAATGTTGTCTTGATTCTACTCATTTCACTTAACATCAGTTCATAAAAGTCTCTCCAGACCTTTCTAAAATCATCCTGCTGATTTTTTCTTATAGAACAATAATATTCCATTACATTCATATGCTATAACTTATTTAGCCACTTCCCAACTGATGGGCATCCACTCACTTTCCAGCTGAACTGAGTCTTAAAGAAAACCATAATTTCCAAAAAGTGATTAGGAAGAGAAGGTATGTTGATACAAAGGCATGGTGATGGGAGATGGAATGTGGTATGAGTAATAACAAGAACAGTTTTGTTCATTCACAGAACTCATGGAGCAGACTAATGTGCATAAGATAGGAAAGGTAAGAAGGGGCCAAATTGTGATGATCTCTAAGTGCTAGACCCAAGTGTGGTAAGAGAGCCATTATAACTCACTGAATAGAAGCATTAGAGCTCTAGACTTCAATTTAAGAAAATCACTTTGGTAAATATGGCAAAAAACAGTGTTTACTAATATCCTTGACACATAGGGTAGGTTAGGCTTTCTGCCAGTATTACACCATACAGGTTAAACTAGTTTTTTCTTAAAAGACATGAATACTATTATTGAGACACAATTGGCTTAATGGACAAAGGCTTGAATCTTTGTGATAGCTTCCTGATATTCTAAGTACAAAAGCCAGTGTGCATTGAGAAGTCAATAAAGATTCAGGACCTCTGCCCTTAACATCAAAAACTACCATGGCAAAGGCAGAGGCAGGGAGCTGGCCTATTTAATCAATGCGGGATCCTTGCTAAATATCCTTTACATAGTATGACTAAGAAAATTTCTTTTTGTTAATGAGTTAGAAAAATTATAAAGTCTATGAATGTCTATAGGTGTTTAATCCAAAATCTAAATCTCAAAACAGACCTAAGTCAAACTAGATATACAAGAGCAGATAAATGGAGGATGGATTGAGGAAGAGTAACAGTTGAGGGAAGGAGCCCAGGTGAAAAGTGAAGAGTGGAGAGAAGGGACTGCATATGGAAGATGTCATAAAAATAAAAAGGGCTTATCAGCTGATTAGGATTAGATGTGGTAGGTGAATGAGAGTCAAGAACACCAAAGAGATGACTTTGAAGATAATGATACCTTGACCAGAAGAGAAGTGAGCTTTGGAGAAAAGATAATGACTTCTATTTGGACATGTTTAATATGAGACAACACCAAGACATTCAGCCCGAGATGTCCAATAGTTGATTGGTATCCTGCATGGCCACAGTATTCTTTTAGGACTCTTCAATGCATCTGCAATTATTTGCTCTTGTTTTTAATCTTCTATAAATGTTATGGTTATTTGTTTGTTTGAAATCTCAGCTGGTGATGTTCACTGGGAAATCATATTAGTTGTTTTAGACATCTCCCTTTTTTTCTCCTCAATGGGATCATTTTAATTCATGTGTTCAGCATTTTTTTTCTTAAGTTTCTATCCTGAGTCAAATTCTCCTATAGATAATTCTACATGAACATTTTTCTGATATTCCCAACTATTGAGTATACTCTCTCCTCAAATTATCTCATTTTTAATTATTGTATTAATTCTACATAGATGTATATTATTTGTTCATATGTAATATGAGACCTAAATCAACAGGAACACACACATATGTATATAGACATGTATAACTCTATAGATAAAGGTATCTATCAGTCAATCTTTCTGTCTATGCATCTGTTTATATATGTCTGTCTATCTATCTGTCTGTCTGTCTCTCTCCTTATAGACTTGCCTGTCAGAATATAAGCTCCTTGTGAATAATAATTATTTCATCCTTTGGACTTGTATCCTCAATACGTAATACAATGCCTGGCATTTAATAAAATACTTGTTAATCGACTGACTGAAAATAGGCTACCATCAAATCCAGAAATATTTCAGATCTCAGAATTCAGAGTTACAAGGGATCTTAAAGGTCACAAAGGAGGAACCTGAAGCCAAGAGAGATTAAATGCCTCATCAAAAAACTAGTCAATATGATCAACCTCTCTAGCCATTGTATCTAGCTCTCTCACAGTACCTCTATAGTAATCTTGTTCTGAATTTCTGCAAATCACTTAAGTTCTAACAATTTCTTTCCTTATTAGGAGGAAAAGAAAATCAGCTTAGCCTTCTTTCTAATTGAGTTTTAGGCCCACCATCCTTTTCTGCCAACTGACAGCTCCTACTTGCACTATTTCTACTCTGAAGTCTCTTTCAGACCTTAGAGCTTGGGTTCCCTGAATGCATAGTTGGCCAGCTGGGCAGCTGCCTATCTTTGGCTGTTGGCATTCATTCTCCTTAGCGCTTGTCAGAATTGAGGTCAGTAGGTTTTGTTAATTCATGCCTGAAACAGAGCTTCATCCAGATAATCTTGCCATTTTGCAATGACAGCTTCCTTCAAGGCCAACAGCACTAACTTGTTAGGGATGGTCTAACTGACAAATACAATCAGCTGCTAGAAGCTATCCCTCTCCTGACACAAAACTGCTCCTGAACCATCCAGGCTGTGAACACAGCTTTTTTGAACTTGTAAAATTCAAGATTGGGAATGTATGTGGTACTTTAGTACATCCTTGAAGATCTGGGCACATTTATCATTCCAGCATTATTCAAATGGTATTAAAGGATGCAGTCTAGGTTGTTCCTCTTAATAGGAATTTTCCTTCTCCCTTCTTTCTTGTGGTGTATCCCTGAATAATATATATACAGGTAAGATCATTGAGGGAAAATGATGGCATAGTTTGTTTTAAAAAAACTGATGATGACCAAGACTTTGTTCCCATATGTGAAAATTTATTCATATTTTAAATTATTTTTTTCTCAGTCCCAACTCCTCCATTCCCACGGAAAAGAAAAAGAAAATCCTTGCAACAAATAAGCATTGTCAAGCAAATCAAATTTCTGCACTGGTCACATTCAAAAAACAAATATCTCATTCTGCATTAGTCTATCAAATCAATTAGGAACAACATTATCATTGGTCTTGTGGAATCATGGTTGGTTAATACACTTCCTTCAAATTGTTCATTTTTACAATGTTGATATTATAGCATAATTTGTTTTCCTTGACTCTATCCATTTCACACTGCATCAGTTCATACAAATCTTCCCAGGTTTATCTGAAAGCATCTGTTTTATCATCTCTTTGAGTACAATAGTATTCTATTACCTTTATATTTATGATAATAAAGAATTATTATCATAATTCATTTAACCAATTTTTAAAACTAATCTTATACAAATGGTGAGCACTTCCTTAATTTCTGATTCTTTACCACTACAAAAATAGCTGCTACAAAATTGTACATATAGAACATTTATAGCCATGGCAAAGCAGATAGTAATGAATCTTCTTGAATATTATTTCCACTGATAAAACTCTATCCATTTCTGATATTGAACCCTTTGACAATTTCAAGGACTTTGGTGAAGATACCATTTTCTGAATCTTTAGTAGTTGGGGCAGCTGAGGAGCCAGGTATTGTGTTATTTTTTTATAAGAGTCAGGCTGGAAGTATGACCAATAATTTAGGGATCCGCTATATTCATAGCTCTTAGGTCCAGAGTCCTGGAATATCTCCAGTAAGATCTGAGAAAGAGTGGCAGTTATGATGGCCATGATGTTCTCACTCCTTGACACATGACACTTCTTTTTACTTCCTCTGTATGCCTTGCTAGACTGGCTTACAATAACTAGGGAATGGCTATAAATTCTATAAAGTAATTCTCTGGTGGTTTTGTTGGTGTGGCACTAACTCAAAAAATTAATTTAGGTGATACTATCATTCTTGTGATATTGGCATGGTCTAACCATCTTCAAATGATGTTCCTCCAATTATTTAGGTATGTCATTATTTTAGCAAAAAAGTGTTTTATTGTTCATTTATATAACTACTTTGTCTTAGTAAAGGCATTCCCATATATTTTATACATTCTGTAGTCATTTTTTTTGGCAGAGGGAATTGGGGCTAAGTGACTTGCCCAGGGTCACACAGCTAGGAGGTGTCTGAAGTCACATTTGAACTCAAATCCTCCTGATTTCAGGGCTGGTGCTCTAACTGCTACGGTACCTAGGTGCCCCATGTAGTCATTTTCCTATCTCATATAGCTGGGTTTTGATGATAATATAACAAAAGGGTCAGTGATTTTGTGGGCTATTTTATATACTACTAAGTAACTGAAATTATTACTTCAATAGATTTTTTTCATTAGCTCTGTGGAATTATCTAAATAAATTACCAAATTATCTGGGAAAAGCAATAATTTTGTTTTGTTTTTGCATATGCTTTTCAATTTTCTTTTTTTTACTTTATTGTAATAATTTGCATTCCTAAAACTGTATCAAATAAGAGCAATGATAATGGGCATCCTTTTGTTACACGTGGTATTACTAGAAAGTATGTCTCTATTATAGATAATTCTACATTTCTGCTTTGTTTTTCTATTATTTTATTTTTCAAGTTATACATATACATTCATTTTTATTATAATTAAAACTTTATTTTCAAACATAATTTTCAACATTCACCTTTGCAAAATCTTGTTTTCCAAATTTTTTTTCTTCACTTCCCTCCACCTCCTTCCTAGACAGCAAATAATACAATATGTACATTTATTTTTAAAATTTCCACATAAGTCATGTTGGAAGAGAAACAAAAGGAAAAAAAGAAAAAAGAAAAAAACAGAAGCAAAAAAAAAAATGAAAATACTATGCTTCTATCTACATTCAGTCTCCATGGTTCTCTCTCTGGATGAAGATGGTATTTTCCATCCAAAGTTTATCGGAATTGCCTTGGATCATTGAATTGCTGAGAAGAGCCAAGTCTACCACAACTGATCATCATACAATCTTTCTGTTAACAGCCAGATACAATGTTTTCTTGGAACTGCTTGCTTCACCCAGCATCAATTCATGTAAATCTTTTCAAGTTTTATTAAAATCAGTCTGTTCAAAACTATCCATTGACCTAACACCCAATACCAAGGTAAGGTCTAAATGGATTCATGATTTAGATATAAAGGGTGATGCAAATGAGGAGAACGGGGATAGTTTGTCTCTCAGATCTGTGAAAAGGAAGGAATTTGTGGTCAAAAGAGAACTACAGAACATTATAAAATGTAAAATGGATAATTTTGATTATATTAAAAAGGTTTGTACAAACAAAACCAATGCACTCAAGATTAGAAGAGAAGCAGAAAACCCTTATATCCAAGGGTTCTGATAAAGGCCTCATTTCTAAAATGTAGAGAAAATTGATTCAAATTTATAAAAATACAAGAATTCTCTAGTTGATAAATGGTCAAAGAATATGAAAAGACAATTTTCATATGAAGAAATTAAAACCATTTCTAGTGATATGGAAAAAAAATGCTCTAAATCACTATTGATTAGAGAAATACAAATTAGAACAACTCTCAAGTACCAGACTTCTCAGATTTGCTAAGATGACAGGAAAAGATAATGATAAACATTGGAGGGGATATGAAAAAACTGGGACACTAATCTATTGGTGGAATTGCGTGATCTAATCATTCTGGAGAGCAATTTGAAACTATGATCAAAGAGCTATCAAATTATGCATATCTCATCCAGCAATGTCTCTACTGGATCTGTACCCAAAGAGATCATAAAAGAGAAAAAAGGCCACACATGCAAAAGTGTTTTTTACAGCCCTTTTTGTAGAGTCAAGGAACTGGAAACTGAGTGGATGCTCATCAATTGGGGAATGGCTGAATAAGTTATGGTATATTAATGCAACGGAATATTATTATAAGAAATGGTCAGCAGGATGATTTCAGAAAACCCTGAAGAGACTTGCATGAACTGAAGCTAAGTGAAGTGAGCAGATCCAAGAACATTGCACATAGTTGCAACAAGATATATGATCAACTGTGATGGACTTGACTCTTTTCAACTATGAGATGATTCAAACCAGTTCAAATAGACTTCTGATGATGAGAGATGAAAGATGAGAGAGCTATCTGCATCCAGAAAGAGAACTATGGGAACTGACCGTGGATCCCAAAATAGTATTTTCACCTTTTTGTTGTTGTTGCTGTTTGCTTGCTTTTTCTTTCTCTTTTCCCCCCTTTTTTATCTGGGTTTTTGGTACAGCATGATAAATGTGGAAATATGTTCAGAAGAATTGCACATGTTTAACTTATCTTAGATTGCTTGCTATCTAGGGAAGGGCGGAGGAAGGAAGGGAGAGAAACTTTGAGAACTATCTTCACATATATTTTGAAAAATAAAAAGCGATTATTATAAAAAATTAAATCAGCCTATTCATCATTTCTTATAGAATAATAACATTGCATTGCTTTCAGATACCATAACTTATTCAGCCACTCTCCAACTGATGGGCACATATCATTTTCCAATTCTTTGCCACTGTAAAAAGATCTGCTACAAACATTTTTACAGATGTAGGTCCTTTTCCCTCTTTTAGAATTTCTTTGGGATATAGACCCAGTAGTGGCATTGTTGGGTCAAAGGGTATGCACAATTTGATAGCCCTTTCAAAGTTCCAAATTGCATTCTAGAATAGTTGGAATCATTTCACAACTCTACCAACAATCACCTCCAACATTTATGGTTATCTTTTCTTGTCATCTTTATTTTATTTATTTATTTTTTTGCTGAGGCAGTTGGGATTAAATGATTTACCCAGGGTCACACAGCTAGGTAGTATTAAGTGTCTGAGGTTAGATTTGAACTCAGGTCCTCCTGACTTCAGGCCGATGCTCTATCTACTATGCCAATCAGCTGCTATCTTTTCTTAATATCTTAACCAACCTGTTAGATGTGATGTGGTACTTCAGAGTTGTTTTAATTTGCATTTCTCTAATAACAGTGATTTAGAGCATTTTTTCACATGACTATAGAAATTGTCACCCTATCTGATCTTATTGTTACTCATTCTGAGAGTTTCTTTATTATGCCTTGTTAAATTTCTCCTAAGATGGGCTTATTTCAATTTTCAATTTGTGTTTCTGTTAATCTGTTATCTTTTTTGTAAATATTCATTCATTTCACTTACCAATTTTATTAGCATATAATTGAGTAAAATAGTTTGATAATTTCCTCTTTATTTGATGTAAATTCTTTTTAATTTTTTATACTGGCAGTTAAGTTTTCTTCTCTGTTTTTGATCAGATTAAGTAATAATTTACTAGTTTAAAAAAATAACAGCTCTTGATTTTATCAATTTAATGGTGGATTTTAAAATTTCTTTTCAACTTTGCCTTTTTTCTTCCTCAATTTCCAGATTTAAAAAAAAATTAAGTAGAATTTTAAAAAAATTGCCTTTTTATCATAAATCCAGTTAATTAGCTTGTTCTTTTTCTCTTTTGTTGATTAAAGTATTTAGAAATCTAAAATTTTCCTTAAGGACTACTTTGACTATATCCCCAACGTTTTACTACGTTGTCTCATTATTATAATTTTCTTCAGTGAAATAAACTATCGTGTCTAAGAATTTTTTGAACCATTAACTCTTTAGAATTAAATTCTTTAATCCCCATTTACATGAGTGATTTATTCAAAGATCTTTCATTAATTTTAATTTTTATTTTGCTGTGATGAGAAAAAGATGTGTTTAATATTTCTGCTTTTCTTTTGTCTATAGTATTTTATGCCAAATCACTTGATCAGCTTTTGTAAAGGTACATTAACATTTGGGAAATATGCATATCCATTTCAATTATCATTCAGTAATTATCAGAAATCTGTCATATTTAACTTCCTAAAATTTTAGTCAGGTTTTTAATTATTTTTATATGTCTTTTTGTGGAATGTGTCTAAGTTTTAAAAGGACACAATGAGGTCTCCAACTATTATGATTTTGCTTTCTATTTCTCTCTGTAATTCAACTAACTTTTCCTTAAACTACTCAGATGCTATGCCATTCGAAGGACATACACACATAGACATATGTGTCCATGTATGTATGTATATATTTATATAATTTCATTTCATTTAAACATGTGGTTCTCATGCTTATTTTCTTGAACCATATTTATTTTTATTTTTAGTCTGGGATCATTATTGCTACCCAATGATTTTCTTAAATCCATTTTAAAAATACTCCTCCATTTAACTCTGTGTGAATCTTTTATGCTCCAAGTGAAAGACCACAATTTCATATATAAAGGAACAGAATCATCCATTTCTGTCAGACGCTGGGCAAATCCTGATCCAGGTCAAGCTACTATCTAGTACCCTTTTTGACTACCCAATAGACCCAATTCCTCCTCCTCTCCCCTGGTCATCACATAGGCACAGAGGTAGACCGAAGCTCACCCCAGCCTCTATTGATGAGATTCTAGTAAACTATTTATTTCCCACTCAATACTACCCCTATGGTTTTTTCTGTTTCTCTCCTCATCTTGCATAGTACTGTTCCCAATCAGGGTGGCTGCACTGCTTCCCTCAGGGCTCTAAGAAATTCTGGCATAACTCAGAAGTTCAGCTACCCTGTTTCATTATTGTAATTTTCTATTGCTATGTTGAAGGGACATTTTCTCTATTGCCATTGGCTAGACCCTCACCATCTATATACTCCAGTGACTTAAAAAGGGCCCAGTGACTAGGTCCATGATTTCATTAACCATTTAATGTCAATTTGATTTTTACAAAAAGTTTTTTACTTCAATGACAGGCACAACAAACATTTATTTTCCCCAACACCTCTAGAGTGTACTTTCTCCTACCTCAGTCTCTAAGAAAGTAGATTTGAACAGAGTTGAAACTCTGCTCAGTTCTTTAATCTCTTCCTCCTTTGACTATTGCTATTCTTCTCTTGCCAAAGTACAGCCCTGTATTATTCCTTTCTTCCTCCTCCTCCATTCTTCCTCAAGAGCTACTGAATAAAGCTGAAGGAAATCCCACAACTATGCTGACTGGATACATTATAAATTCATGTTATCCTATCTCAACTGAGCCCTCACTGCAATACATGAATCATTTTATTTTTCTCTAATTATTTCCCTATCTCATTCTCCATAGAAGCTATTCTAAACTTTCTGGTCCACCCTCAAACCTTTCTGTTTTCCCTATTCTCAGCTCACAACTTGCTTATTTGAGAGAGAAAGAGGGAGGAAGAGGGAAAGGGAAAGAGAAAAGGAAAGGAAGAGGGAGAGGAATAAAGAAAGGGAGAAAGATGGATGTGGCACAGTGGATGGAGTGCTAGGCCTGGAGTAAGGAAGATCTGAATTCAAATCTATCTTCAGATACTTAATAACTATGACCCTGGGCAAGTCACTTAATCCTGTTGCCCTCTATTTCCGCATGTATAAAATAAGCTGGAGAAGGCAATGGTCAACTATTCCTTATATCTTTGCCAAAATAAATGTGGTTAAGAAGAATTGGCTCAGTTATATGAGCCAATTGAACAACAGAAGTACTATTTTGATGCAAAAAAACAAAAAAACCTACTATCTATCTACCTGTTTTATCCTCAGTTTTCTGATTTTACTTAAATTACTAATTTCTGGCTTTCTTTTTCCTTATGGATTTCTCCTCTTCTTTTGATCACACAGTGGTTGTTTTTAGTTCATTTAAGTATTCCACACTACCTCTTCCCCCAAAGCTTTCAACAGAGGACTTCATCTTATATATTGCTGGGAAACTAGCAATTACTGAAGAGGGGACCCCAAAACTCTGAAAATCCTTAAAGGAGAAAATCTCCTCAGTGAGGAGCCCGCCCCAAGGACAAACAGTTTCATTTTTGTTATCTGGGTGGGTCAGCTCAGTCCTGAAACTGATTGAATTCAATTCAAATTCTAGCCCTACCTGAAACCCAAGGAGGAGCCAACTTGGGACTCCACCCACAGGCCCCCTTTAGCTAAATCTCTCATTATAAAAAGAGCTAAACTAAAATCCTCTCTTTGCAGAGGTTCCAAACATATCATGCTATGCTATGCTTGGCATGCCAAGGGCCTCTGCCCACTAAAATACTGTTTCCAGTACTAACTTCTCTTTACCCTTACCTATTTTCTTAATCAGACTTTAACCTTACTTCCATTCCCCTTTTTTATCAATCTAGGTTTTTGGGTCTGTAAATTCCTTTACAGAGAACCTATGCCTATGCCAAATCCCAAAGGGTTGCAGGGGAGACAAACCCCTCCAATTGATTCCCTGAGTCCTGAACCTGTCACTAGATCTTATTTAACTCCTTGACTGCCAGAAACCCTAATTTCATTTGAGTTCCCCAAATCTAAACCTCATCATTATGAGTTTCTTTTTCTCCCCTATTCCATATCTTGACCTTCATTTTGATACACATACATATTGACACCATCTTCCATTATTCCTTTACTCCAGCATCTCATTCCCTCTCCTTTATCATAGAACCAATCTCCTCCTATTTGTACCAACATATTACCCCATCATCATCATCTCTCTAATCTTCAATCTCTTCCTATCTACTGGCCTCTCCATTGTAACCTATAGTCATGTGCATGTCTCCTCTGTTTAAAAAAGTTGGGGGAGGAGGGACATAAAACACTATGGAGTTTTATTGACAATGAATACACACATCAGAGGAGTTATAGTACTGAAAAAACAAAAACAAAACATACACAATCCCCCTCTTCTAGACAACCTATAATTAAATAGAATAATGATAGAAATAACGGGGAGATATACAAAATGCCAGCTCTTCTTTGGCATCCTCCTGGTTTGACATATTGAATGTACCAAAGAGACAAACTATATGAACCCAAATTGTCTAGAGTGTTTTAACTGATTCTGTCATTCACACAGGTTATATGAAAAGTCTTTGTTCTTTACAAAAATAATATCAATGAGAGATGCAGCATGGACTGTGAACCTGGAGTGGTCTAGAAGAAAATGTGGGTGTAGTCCTTGGAAGGAGGCTCTTCTTAACCTCAGAACTAGCTTGTTTGATTCCTCAAGGTCCAAGTTCCCCAGTCAATGTCAAACACCCCCACCTCCACCCTACAATTAGACAGAAAGTGCATGTGATTCATAGAGGAGTCTAAATGAATACTCAACTTCTAGCAGGAAGTGAAACATAAACAGTTACTTCCTTTTGCCCTTGAGATTAACTGATGGCTTTTCTGACAAAAGCAATCAGAAGATAGAGTGGAAAAGACAAAACTTTCTAAAAGGGCTAGGCACAATGAATAAAGAATTTTAATGTTGTAGGAGGGTTTTTTTTGTTATTTTTTACTTTAAAATCTATTCTATAAATTTAATCTATGTGAAGCTTTTCAGGTCATATATAGCAGAGAAGCAGCTCTGAATCTCAACTGAAACAGGACCAAACAAGTTGAATAAATTACAATGTCCATATCTATACCTTAGACTGGCCCAAAACTGGTATCCTGAGAGGAAGAGGTCCAGCCCCACATCCACATATGCAGAGGAACTCTAAAGGATGGAAAGGCCAAAGGAAATTCCTCAAAAGTAGGAGGAGCAATTTGAGCATGGAGCGCCACCTGGTGGCTTACACAGAACTTGTTTCCTATTCCAGCCCCCATATCTGAGGGTACGATGAAGTTTGCCATGCTCCTGCCTTCCTGGTTGTCTCTAATGCCAATGTAGAATAGATGTGATGGAGGTGGGGGGAGGGTGGGAGGAGGCAGGTAAGGGAGTTATATTTCATATCCATTTTCCTCAGCGGTGTTTGTTGAAAAATTAATTTCTAATTCTTGGATTTATCAAACATCATCATCATAAAAATGTTACTATTTATAATTCCTATTATATGTCAAGCACTATGTTAAGTGCTCTATGATATATCACACCTTTACAAGAATCCTGGGAGGCAAGTGCTATTATACTCATTTCACTGTAAGGAAACTGAGGCAAATTGAGGAGAATGACTTGACCAAATTCACATATTACTTCATGTATTTGGTTCTCTCTGATCTAATGCATTAAACTGATTATTTTTTTTTATGTAACTGCAAATAACTTGAATAGTAATTGCTTTGTGTTATGATTTGGCTTTACAAATTCCCCTACTTTATTTTTTCCTTTCATTCTTCATTTTTTTATTTTGATTTTTTGTTCTTTCATATAAATTTTGATATTATCTAATCTAATTTTATGAAGTGTTGCCTCAGAATTTTGATTGATAAACCATGCTAATACAGTAATTGGTAATGCAGTATTGTGGTTTTTTACTCTATTGTGACTATAAAGCCTTGCAGATTGAATAAATACATAATTCCTTAGTTTTTTGTTTTTTTCTGTAAAATTGTTTTGTACTTTTAGAAATTCAAGGAAAATGTTGCTACATTAATTTCCACATTTAATAATTTTGCTTTTATTTAAAATGATCTGTAACAAGGTGTGGTTTGTTTGGGGTTTGGTTTTTCTTTTTAAAATCTTTTTTGGGTCTAATACATAATTAGGCACTTATTGTTAAATAGAAATTCAGGTAATTTATTTTTCATATATTTGTTTTGCTGAATATCTTGCTCTTCTTAACTTAATATGCTGAATATCTGTGATTTGCTTTTTTAATTTCTCATCAATTCTCTTGGGTTTTGAAAATAAATGATCATAATGTCTACAAATGGAGAAAATTTAGCATCTTCTTTATCCATGCGTGTTTATTTTACTTTGCATACAGATATAGCTAGCATTTCTACATTATGTCAGATAATAATAGTAAAAATGGAGATAAAAGTGTCACATGATAATAGTACAAATAGACATAAAATGAACATATTCAATTGGCCATATGACTTAGTCCTATCATTAACTTATTTCCCAAGGTGCTTACTTTAAAAAAAATTAGTATTTTTTCCAGCTACACGAAGACAATTTTTAACGTTTAAAAAAAAATTAAATTCCAAATTTTTTCCTTCCTTCTTCCCCTGCCCAAAATGGTAAACAGTTTGACATAGGTTATATTTGTGCAATTATATAAAATATTTCCTTATTATTTATGTTGAAAAAGAAGAAATATACCAAAAGGGAAAAAAAATCCATGAACAAAAAAGTGAAAATAATATGTTCCCATCTATATTCAGCTATGACACCTACTTGATATAATAGGGTATTATTTTTTGGTAAAAGACAAGTCTTACCCAGAGAAGTCATCTCATCTCTCACTGGACCATTAAATCCTGTGTAAGATATAAAGATAGGAAAAAAACAGTTTCCTTACCCATTATTTCAACGGGCTTCCATTTTTATGAGGCTTGTGTTACAAAAAGTCTTTTTCTTGGCCAATGACTAGAGTGACTACTGCCCTGAATCTATTTATTATGGATTACATGCTGAAACTGTTAGTGCAACCCCTATTTGAGGAAACTACTTTTTCTAATTTAAAGAAACACTTGCAATTAATATACTATAACTTTTGGCTATATATTGAGTTAATGATTTTCTTTGAAGTAGATCATAATTGCTTTTAAACTCTTCCTCCCAACAGATCTCAATAACTTTAAAAGCAAAACTATCTTAACTTACAAAACATCAGGAGTTAGGATGTGGTTCCTACCAGACTCTCCTCTATTTCAGTAGCCATATTCCAAGATTAACAAATGTATATTAGATCTAATTGATGGGCATCCACTCATTTTCGGATTTTTTGCCACCACAAAAAAATCTGCTTACAAACATTTTTACATATGAGAGTCCTTTTCCCTCCTTTATGGTTTCTTTGGGATAGATACACAGTAGTAGCATTGCTGGGTCAAAAGATATGCACACTTTTATAGCCCTTTGGCATAGTTTCAAATTGCTCTCCAGAATGGTTAGATTAGTTCACAACTCCACCATCAGTGGATTAGTGTCCCAGTTTTTCCACATTATCCCCAACATTTATCATTATTTTTTCTTGTCATCTTAACCAATCTGATAGATTGTATAAAACCTTTTTAAAATAATCAAATCTATCCATTTTATATCTTATAATACTTTATATTTTATTAATAAATTCTTTCTGTATTCTTTAATATGTAATATTTCCCTTCATATATCTAGATCATATATCCATTTTGACCTTATCTTGGAAAAATAGTATAAGATATTGATCTATACCCAATTTCTACCAGACTGCTTTCCAGTTTTTCCAGCAATTTTTACCAAATAACGAATTCTTATCCCCAAACTTTAAATCATCACACTTTTCCTAATATAAATTTACTATAATAATTTACTATTGTGCTGTATTATAACTTGTAGAGAGCCAGAACTCTGGAGAAGTATACTTGAAATAAGGTGTCAACTCAGAGGAATTGATGAGACAATGGTTATCTAGTTTACATATATTTAGTACTTAGCATGATGATGTAATAGTTCTCTAAATTCACACATGCATAGTGTGCTACAATGATGTAACTGTAATAGAGTATATAAGGACCAACCAGGGCTAGAAGAGACTGGAAGATGAAGAACCCCATGGTGGCTGGTCTGTCCTCCTTCACTTGGAGACCAAGGTCTCCCAGAAAGCTAGTCTGGCTCCAGACAAAGGAGACAGATTGTGAAGGAGATAATAAAGACTTTGGACTTTATTCTTGACTATTCTTGTGATGATTATTCTGCTAAGACCAAGGCTGGTCCGAAGACCCTCCAGAAAACTAGTCAGAACATTACAATAACTATGTTCTATCTGACATTCCTATTCCTTAATATCATATAGTTTTGATAATTACAGTTATAAATATGATTTAAGATCTTAGTGCTCAACCTTCTTCCTTTACTGTGGTATTTTTCTTCTTTAAAAATATTAATGATTCTCTCTGAGAGAAAGCAGGTTTCTTGAGGAGGTTTTCTAGAGGCCGCCTTAGTTGCGGTTAAGAGTAATAATCACCCAAAATGCAGCCAGCTGGTAAAAATGCAAACGTTTATTTTCTCCTTCCAAAATAGCCAGTTAGTTGAGGCCTATCTCTCTGCTTGGTTCCAAAAGCGCTTGCAGATTGTCCTTTGCTTCTGCCTCTGCTTTCTTTAGCCTCCAGCCAGCCAAGTGGAAAATGGAATGAATCCCCCTTGCCTCGAAGAGAGGGCTTCTGGCTGAATCTAATTCCGCTGAACTCTCTCGGAGAGCCTCTGTCTGTTTTCTCCCAGCGTGCTCTCTGGCCCTAAGAGGTTCAAGGGAGGTGTGAATTTGGATATCTCATACTAAACCCTGAAATATCGCAAATGTGTGAACTCCAATGAGTAAAGATGTGAACACAAGCATTGTATCAATTAGTTCTACTTAGTACCTTATTTCAGGTTGGAGCCCAAAACATCTCCTTGTAAGATCAGATCAATAATACAGAACCATGCTAAATTAGATAATTATTGTCTCTATCAACTCCAATGAGTTAGCAGTTTGTAAAGATTCCAACACTTTATATTGTTTCATTGATTACTTTGATATTCTTGACCTTTTGTTCTTCCAAATGAATTACTTTTTCTAGCACTAATTTTCTCTTCACTAACATTTTTATTCCAAAGTTCCTACTTAGCTCTGATATCTTCCTTTTAAAAATTAAGTTACATTTTCCTCTGAAATAACAAATTGAAATGAGCAGAAACAAAAGAATGTTATATAGTTAGTGACATTATTCAAAGAATAACTGTGAATGATACTTATTCTGAGTATTATACTTAAATTAACTACAAAGGACTATCAACTAGACTGAACTAGCTGTGAATGGCCAGAGCTAAAAAGTTGGCTAGAGACAAGAGTTAGGAATAAAGTAGAAATTTAATTTCAAAGTGAGGGAAATGACTTGCAAGCAAGGAGGCAAACTAGACATATGTGCCTCTCCTTCTTGCCAAATGGGGAACCCACTTTAATGTGACTAAACCTTAATGCTTATACTATTAGCTTACTATAAGCTGTAACACTGGGGTAACAGCAACAATGTGACAAATTTGATTCATAGCAGGACTTCATGACTGGAACTTGCTTAACTCAAAGAACACCTAACATTGGTCAAAGCAATGCAATAATTATGGGATTTTGTCAGAGAGTGAGATCATCCAGAGGATGAGAGCAAAGAATTGCCGTTATACAAAGTTCAGGACACAGCAGACTTGCTGGGCCTTAGATCCAGAAAACTGGGTGAATCCTAATAAAAATAAGTGTCTCCTAATATTTTGACAGGACCTATGAAGGATAATGGTGTCCACTTCCAAAGAAAGAAATGATAAATAGAAGAAAACATAATATGGTTTTACAAACACACATATAAGTCTATGTCAAATAGTGCCCTTCTCTAGTGTGGAGTGGTGAGGAAGAGAGAGCAACAGTTGGATATTAAAATGTAATAAAAAATAAATTAAATTTAAAAAGTTGAAAAAGAAAAAGAAAACGAGAAAGATAAATTAATTTGAGTAACTGAAAGGGCCTATATAATGTTTTGGAGATAACATTCTGATGGGGGAAAAGAAATATATTTATCTTATAATCTTAGTGTCTTCAAAGGGTACTTACTAAGTTAAATAAGAAAAGCATATGATTCTAAGTAGATTGTTTAAGTTCTGAGAAGAGAAAGAGAAGGGAGGGTAAAAGAAATGTACTGGTTTAAAAGAAAGGAGAAAGAAGAATAGATTTTTTTCTTAACTGGGATGCAAGAGAACAGTATATATACACATGGGAGAAAGGACGGGGAAAGCAGCAATCAGAGGAACTTACTCCACTCTTATCTGAAATGGGCAAATAAAATTTGGATATATAGACATACCCAAAGAATCTAATGTAGAAATACATCTAAGTTAACAACTACACAGAGACATAAGGATAAAAGAAGAAACAAAATGGGGAGGGGGAAGGATAACTGATGCTGGGACAACACTGTAAAGACCACTTTAAAAGACATGAAAACCCTGATCAGTGCAATGACTAACCATGTTTCCAGAGACATAATGAAACAGACTTTTTTTTTTTTTTAATGATCTCTGTATGGAATTGTTTTTCTTGACTAAGCTTATTTGTTACAAGTCTTTCTGTAAAGTTTTTGTTGTTGTTGTTTGTCTTCTAATGGGAGTATGAGAGAAAGGGGAGTTAGCAATATTGATGAAAAAAAAAAGTTTGTTGAAACATTTCCTAAAATGCATAGAAGTAAATAAAAGGGAATACAGAGCAACTGAATAATTTTGCAAGTAACATGAGCAATTTGAAAAAAAAATCATTAAGCAGTTATTAAGATTAAATTATTAAGATTCATATGCAATCCTTTTTGGGTTTTGCTGCCTAAAAATGAAATTTTTTTATTGTTTGTTTGGCATTTGGATGTACCTTGAACATAAATTGTGAGTGATTTCTGTTGAAATTTCCTTACTGTCCGTACCTTAAAAAGTACAATGGAGGTAACCTTAAATACTCCCTATTTCTTGAAGGGCAATACTCTTTCCTATGGGACTTCAGTGGAAAGTTCATTCTAGCATGACAAAGAAATGGAATTAAAGTTTGTTTTCTGTTTTTTAATTTAATTTTTTGGGGGAGGAGGATTGATAATGAGATCATTTTTGACAGTGTGGAGTATAAGATGTCTTTCAGGATTGCCAGTTTGATATATTCAATTGCAGTTGGTAATTTGGAACTGAAGCTCAAGGGACAGACAAAAAATGGATTTATAGATCTGTGAGTCATCTGAACAAAAATAATAATTAAAACTTGAGGAGCTGATGACTTGGCCAATAGATATTGCTTAAATCTGTCCCTTTCACACAATTCACATGGTGACAAACTAGATCAAGTTCTCTTTACCTCTCTTCTGCACTCTTTCAATGACCTCCTAATTCCTTAAATTTTTCCTCTTTCCAATCCTTCCTCCATAGCCAAGATATGACCTTTTCACGGCTTTACTTAAATAAATTCACTTCCTCCTCTCCTTCCATTATCATCTACTTCTCCAGTTTTTCTTCACATTTCACCTCAAACTTCTTAAAAGAACCATAAGTGGATAAGCCATGCCTCTGCCATTACCCTAAAATCTTATATTCATTTACCTTTCCTGTTAAGAATCACTGCACAGAACTATTGGGGAAAAGGAGAAGACGAAGTGCCCTGGATCTGATCTAATTGCTAATAGATCCTGGCAAGTCATTTATTAGTAACATGGAATTAGAAAATACCTGCCCAATCTACCTCATGTTCATCGGGAAAAAAAAGCAATTTATAAACTTTAAAACCTATAGAAATGGAAGTTTTGGTCTGGGGGGAGAGGTTTCCCCCTATTTTAAGGACTCAACCCCCGATGCCTTTTTTTTTTTTTTTTTTGTATAAAGAGGCTGCATTTGCATTCAAAGGACCTGTTTTTCTGCCCAAATCTGATCCTAAGTGAAGCTTTGGGTAAGTCACTTTTATTCCCTTTTTATTAAGGAGGCCTTTCAGTCTTGTCCCAGTCTTCCTGACCACAGCAGTTACTGGAATGGTTTGCCATTTCCTTCTCCAGCTCATTTTACAGATGAGGAAACTGAGGCAAACATGCTTCAGTGATTTGCTCAGGGTCACATTGTTATGAAGTGTCGGAGGCAAGATATTAACTTTATTTACTAGGAAGGTACCTATTCTGAGCGAAGGACATGATCAAAAGCAGGAGTAAAATCAATTAACCAGCTGGTAAATACCTACAACTATGCGTGCATCATCAATAATCGAAAACGGGGCAGCTAGGTGGGATAACGGGGCACTTAAGTGGCCAGTGGATAGAGCACCAGCCCTTTAGTCAGGAGGATCCGAGTTCAAATGTGGCCTCGGACACAATACTTTCGTACTCAGTGAATCCAGGGGTGTAGTCTTTGGAAAACAAAAAACAAACACAAGGAAATGTATTCTAGATTCCGAGGACCTCCCTAGAGGATGTGGCACTGTTGTTCCATTAAATAACTTTTCTGGCCCATTTTCCTCATCTACAAAATGGGGGGCTGGGCTGGATGATCCAATTCAAGATCTAGGTTTCGTGTCCAATAATTACGCCTGCAATTTTCTACTCGAGTTTTGCGAAAAATAACCCTCCCCATCCTTTACAGAGGCTAGATGAGGGGGAACCGCAAGTGAAACGCAGCCTCACCAGTGACGCCTGCGCACTTTCCACCTAGAGCCGCCCCGCCTCGCGCCCTACCTCGTAGCAGAGCGACAGCCGCGAGCCCAGACCCCCCGCCCCCCCCATCTCCCAAGGACGCTTAGTGATGCCGTCAGTTTTAGGCGCGACCGAACACACCAAGGATTCACGTGAAGCGACGCACACTTCGCTTCTCTTCTATTACTCTCCCTCCCTCCCGACTCGGAGGCCACAGCGCTCCTCCGGAACGGTGGTGCCATGAAGGAGACGCCGTTATCTAACTGCGAGAGGCGTTTCCTGCTCAGAGCCATAGAGGAAAAGAAGGTAGGTAAAGAAACCCGCGCACACTCTCTTCCCTTGCCCTCATCCTCGCGCACGCGCGGGCTCGTAGTTTAGAGGCCAGTTGGGGGCGGGGCGGGGCGGAGCAACTGTCACCTCTCGCCCCGCCCCCTCCCCGTCGCGCCTACAGTGGACCCTAGTGTTTTCGGACATCAGCTAGGACTTAAGAACCTCTTGGTTATTATCCCGCTATCGATGTTACTAAAGAAAAGGGGTCTGATCCCAGCGTCTCTAGCGTACCCGTTCCCCAGCCTCCCCCACTTCCGGGTTTATTGCCTTATGGGAAGGGGCCTCTGAACATCAGTTTCGGAAAGACTGGGCTTCTCATCTGTCACAGATTCTGACCTACTATTGGCGCTTGCGCTCGCGCTTGCGCATGTCCTTCGGGAAAGTGGGAAGATTCTCCCGCACTTTCCTTCTCTCCGGGGGCGGGCCCAGAAGGTGCTATAGGTTCCCTTAGTTAGAAGTAGCATCTGCCCCGGCTGTCTTGATACGGGGTCTTCCCAGGCGAGGGTTTTACCTCCTCATTCTCTGAAAGGGTCAGGGACTTGCCCAGGGTGTCCTAGCTCTCTGCCGGTAGCCGGACTGCTTCTCTCTAAAGTGTCAAATATTTTATAAACCGAGGAAGGTGGGGGAGCGCGCCGACAGTGATGAGTCAGAAACGGCTGCCTGGAGGCGCTGGCAATGCGCTGATCCTTGAAGGCAGGGGCAGAAGGGAGGAGGGAGGGCATTCACACCCGGGTAAGTCCGAGACCGAAGGTGGAACATCTTACATGGGAGCAGCAAGTTTGGGCAGGTGTTAGAGGTCGGGTGAAGTTAGCCCAAGCATCCTGTGCTCTGTGATATGTAAGTTCTGGCCGTGCAAGGCAAAGACAGTCTGCTCTCAAGGAACTCAGTCTAATAAACCTGCCAAAAGAAGCTGGAACCAGATTGGAAAGGGCTTTATGTGCCAAACAAGAGGTTGCATTTTATACCAGAGTAATTGGGAAGCCACTTAAGCTTTTGAGCAGTAAGTGATAAGTGGCCATATTATTAGATATATTACTTCGACGATTTTTCCGGAGCTTGAGTACAGGAGAAACAGTAGGCTAAATCAATTAGGAGGTTCTTGCAGGAGTCCAGGCAAGAGGCCTTGAGGACTTGGACTTAGAGTAGTTGAGCTCAGTAGAAAAAAAAAGAAATGAATGTGAAAGATGTTGATGAGATTATATTCACAAAACTTGGCAATTGGTTAGATATAGTAGTTGAATTAGAGTAGGTTGTGAATCTGGGTTATTGGAAGAATGATGCTATTATCAATAGAAATATTGGAATTAAGGGGGAAAGGGATGTAGAGAAAAATAGTTACATTTTGGACTTGTTGAGTTTTAGGTGATAGTGAGACATAGTATCCTAGTGAATATGTCGTTATGTAAATTTGGAAGTGGTGTGTATAAAGATGACAGAGGAGTTAATGAGATCACGTCATGAAAAAACAGTAAGAAAGGATCTATGAGGTAAACTGTACCAAACCCTGCAGAGAGATCTAGAAGGCTGAGGACTGAGAAAAGGCCATTGAATTTAGAAAGAAAACAGTTATTTGGGAGAGAGTGGTTTCAGGTGACTGAAGAAGCTACATTGCTAAGAATTGAGGAATGCAAGGTAAGGAAAGAAAGTGAGTGTGCAGAGCTTTTTCTAGAAGTTCCTCTGGGTGAAAGGTAAGCGGTAGGGTGGGGGAAGCACTGGGGAAGGATGGGATATTTTGCTCTTAAGTATTTCAGAGATGTGAATTGTGGCTAATAATGGCATGTGGATATAAATCCCAGAAGTTGAGGGGATTTATCTGGGAAACAAAGATACTTGTGGGACAACAGCTTGTCAGTCCCAAATGTAAGAGGTGGGATAAAGAAAAAGACTATGCCATATACTGAACTATTTGAAAAAGAACAAAGAATGACCCAGGGCTAGTCAGTAGCACAATGTAAAATCCATAGATCTGGATGGAGTGAACTTCAGAAACTCTCAATAAAAGTTCCAGAAGGATCTAGAAGGGAAGGGAAGAGGCAGCTAGATGGTGCAGTGAATAGAGCACTAGCCATGAAGTCAGGAGGGCCTGAGTTCAAATTTGGCCATACTTCCCAGCTGTATAACCCTGGTTGTCTCAGCAAAAAAAAAAAAAAAATGAAGGGAGGAACAAGATGAAAGGCACATCTATCTTCTAGCCATCCATTACAGCCTAAAGACTTTCTGGCTGCCCTCACACCACATCCCATCCACTGTTTCCTCCATGCCTTGGCATAGGCTGTTGCTTATTCCCTGCATATACTTACCACCTTAGAAACCCCAACTTGCTTCAAAATTTAGCTCAAGAGCCATACTTATAAGAGCTTACCCCCTTCCAGACCTCTACCACTTCTTGTGCATTCCACTTGCCTTTAGTTAAGCTGATCTTAGCTAAAAGGCTAAGAAACCATCTGTACATCTTTTTCCCTGATAAAATATAAGTTTTTATGCAATGGGTACTGTTTTATCTGTCTTTGTATTCCTAGCACCAGATACAAACTAGGTGCCTAATGTTTGTGGATTAAATGGGGTTATGAGAGAGTATACTTCCAGTATTGGAGAGAGTGACCAAGGATTCAGTGTTTTCTGTTGCAAGGGTCTGTGACTTTAAGGAGCTAAGAGGAGTATAAATTGAAACTATCTTATATGTAAGACAATCTGTTTAAAAATAGAATGATACTGGAAGGATGGGGCCTATATGGTTCAGTCTAAGCCAGTGGTTCTCAAAGAATGTACCATAAGTATTAGATATATATTATTTCAGCTAAAAGAAAATTTATAATTATTTTGTTAATAATCTGCACTTTAAATATGGATAAATCTTTTTATTAATATAAACTAACCTCAAAATATTTTAGACCCTGCACTCATGAAGAATTCAAAGGTAGCTACTATTATTGAAGGGAAAATGGGTATACTCAAGTCTCCAGTTGTTTCCTTAGTGGTGACCCAAAATAAAGAATATATACTGTGCTGTGGGGCCCCTCCTCACATAAAAAGTTTGAGAACGACTGGTCAAGAGGGGAGCCTTGTGATAATAGAATGATACATCATGACCAGTTATGTTTATGTCAAAGAATTGAAAAATGAGTAGATGCCCATCACTTGGGGAATGGCTGAATAAATTATGGTATATGAAAATAATGGAATATTATTATTACATAAAAATAATGAACAAGCTGCTTTTAGAAAGGCCTAGAAAGATTTATATGAACTGATGCTGAGCAAAGCAAGCACATTGTACACAATAATAGCAAGCGATGATCAATTGTGAAAGTTATTTTTCTCAGCAGTTCAGTGATCCAAGGCAATTCAAATAAACTTGGGAGAAAACTCCATTCAGAAAGAGAAGTATGGACACTGAATGTAAATCTTAGTACGTGATATGTTCACTTTTTATTTCCTGTAGTGGTTTTTCCCTTTTGTTCTAATTTTGCTCTCTCAACATGATTCATAAAGAAATGTGTTTGTGTTTTTTTTTTTTTTAATGAATGTACATGTATAACCAGAAATAAAATAATTTTTTAAAACTTACAAAAAAGAAAAAAAGGAAATGGTTATGTTTATCTGATTAGTCTTTTATCCTGAACAAGATAGGTAAAGCACCCTCCAAACTAATGACCAGGTGACTATGCTCCTAGGCCCTGTTATAGGAGGCTGGATAAAACCTGGCCTGGGGTTCAGATGAGGTTTGACTTGCCCTCATCAGAAGCCTTGCAGCTCTATCCTAAAAGGAGCCCCAAGACTGAATGGATTAACTTGGAGAATAATAGGTTCCCCAGTGACAAGAGACAACTTCAGCCAATCAACAAACAAACATTCTGCCTGCCATATGCCATTGTAGTTGCTGCTGAGGATATAGTCCTGGTCCTTAAGGAGTTTAGATGCTGCTAAAGATTGTAGCATGTTGAGAGATAAATGAATGCCCCAGATAGAGAATATGCAATGATTTAGTAATGATAGGGAAATCAGGAAAGTTTTCTGAAGGAGGTGACCACTTGACAGGGAGAATGATGTGTGCTCAGTGAAAATAAGCAATTTACAAGGAAGAATTGGTTTAGAAGGATAATGATTTCTTTTTTGAATTTGTTGTTTGAGATGCCTATAATGGGATATAGCACCTAAAAAGGTGAGAGCTGAATTTGAAGATCTGGGGGTTATATGTATAAAAATTATAACTGAACTGAAGATCCTTCAAGGCAAAAACTGTTTTTCATCTTTGCTTTGATGCCAAAATATTTGTTGAATTGAACTGTTTAGTCAGCCTTAAAATAGTTTACAAATGGATCTCCAACCTTTTCTCCTTCTTCTCTTCATAAACAATCAGTTCATAAACTATCTGTGTTGTCTATTCTTGCACCTCTCTTTTCCTCTCTGGTCCATTACTATACATCTAGGCTCTTATTATCATCCACTTGGACTCTTGCCCTCGCCACCTGACAGGTCTTGTTTTTTTTTTTTCACCCCTTTTCTTTCCATCCTTCATATCATTACTAGAGTCACATTTCTAAAAGGACATCTGATTCTCTGTTGTTTAATGAGAACAATTTTAAACTTTAGGACCCTCCACAATCCACTTTAGCTCATGATTCCTCTGGACATACTGTTCCAGCCTAGTTCTGCCCTTCAGAACCTGTTCCTTTTTCAGGCTCCCACATCTGGATTTTTCAGGGTGGGACCATGGGATAGTGAGGACCAAAAAGTAAATGCCAAAATCAAACAAACCCTATCCCCTTTTTTCTAAGTTAGCTTCCCTTTCTTTCCAACTACAGTATGTCCCAAGCCTTTTCTTTCTATGGCCATCCCATGGGAATCATCATTACTTTTGTACTATTCAAACTTTCCCCTTCTCCTTTCATATGAGTGTTGTTTGTCAATGATAGCTTCCTTGTGGATACTTTATGATGATGTACCTCACCTCAGATCGTCAGTTTCACTAAAGTAGGTTTCTCATTTTCTTATATCCTGTTTGTGCCTCATTCCTCCATCCATGAAAAAGGTTTAGGTATTTTGTGTCCTGTAGAACTCAGCTACTATGGTTTATAATAAAATATAGTTTTGTTTTAATGGAGATATTCTCTTACCAAACCCACCAATACAGCCTCTTCATTTCCCCTTATACTTGAATGCCTTTATGACTTTTTTTTTTTTTTGGTACTGGTCTGATTATTTTAATAGCCTTCATTTATTTAGAAATTTATCATTCTAATAAAAAATATTATCGATTCTTGAGATATTTGGTTTCAGAATTGGTGAATTTTAATTTAGAGTTTTATTTTAGGTTAATTTTAGAATTCCTCTTGTGTACTCTGTCTAGGACTAGATGTTATGGAAAGGTAAGGTTTTGGTAAAAT
Organism: Antechinus flavipes; assembly: GCF_016432865.1. Classification (NCBI taxonomy): domain Eukaryota; kingdom Metazoa; phylum Chordata; class Mammalia; order Dasyuromorphia; family Dasyuridae; genus Antechinus; species Antechinus flavipes. Next base: position 177,961,472 of record NC_067403.1, on the reverse strand, counting down.
ATAATCTCTGCTGTCATGGAGCTGATGATTTAGTAAAGGATAAGACATCAACAGATAAAGCTATAATACAAAATAATATAAAATAAAAGGTCATGTGAACTCTGTGTACTTTTGAATTGAATTAGAGCTCACAAGTTTAGTAAAGTTAATAATGTTAAAATAGTTTAACTGTTTGAACCTTCTGAAATTTCTACCTATAAAATTGTTGTTTTTCTGTTTAAGCGCCTTGATGGTAGACAGACCTATGACTACAGAAACATCAAAATTTCATTTGGAACAGATTATGGCTGTTGTATTGTGGAACTCGGGAAAACAAGGTAAAAAAGGATAACCCTTTTGTTTAAGTAAAATAAAAATGCACGCTGAAAAGTACCTCATGGGCTCAGCATTTTTGTCATTTAAAGAGTCTCTGAAAACTCCCTGCTCCTCATTTTTTCTCATCTGTAAAAAGACAGAATTGGACAAGGGATGTTATGAAAGGATAGTAATAAGCAGAGGTTCAAGTTTAGCTGGGACTGGTGGTTTTTCTGAGCTGCATTAGATTGTGCCAATTGTGCATTTGTACCAACTCTGGTATTAATGTGATGACCATGGGGTTCCAGGAGAAATAGACCAGCCCAGAGAGGAGACAACGTGTAGGTCAGAACTCTTGGGCCAGTCAAGGATTGTGTCCTGCATATCCAACTTGGAAGATCCAATTCAAAAAAAAAAAAACTTTTGTAAAATTAGTCAGTAGAGAAGAGCTTTAAGAAATGAATGTAGGTTCATTGACAAATACTTATTTTTTTTTTGTTTTGCAGAGTTCTTGGGCAAGTTTCCTGTGAACTTGTTTCTCCAAAGCTCAATCGGGCAACAGAGGGTATTCTTTTCTTTAACCTTGAACTCTCTCAGATGGCCGCTCCAGCTTTTGAACCTGGCAGGTATTGGATTCTGCTTCTTAAGAAGAATTTACTCTGCTTTTTTACAAGAGAAAATGTATTACAGCAGTGAATTTGTGTTTTAATGGTGATCTGTCATCTGCCCATTCTTATTTTCCTAGGCAGTCAGATCTCTTGGTGAAGTTGAATCGACTTTTGGAAAGATGTCTAAGAAATTCAAAGTGTATAGACACTGAATCTCTCTGTGTTGTTGCTGGAGAAAAGGTACAGAATATGTCTTCAGTGGTTAATACTAGAAAAAATGATAGAGATTTGTGGGGCTTGACATCCATCCTTCATTCATAAAGCTTTAGTTGATCTGAATTTTTTATGGGATAGTCTATAAACTTGATTAAGGACATACTTAGAGCATTGTCCTGTTTATTTTTTAGGAAGACACTTTATTGTGAGTAGAATTTGGTCCTTATGAAGATAAATTTGTTTCTTTTAAAAAATAAACAACTGTTGTGCTCCACAGAAATAATATCTTAAATTTGTAGAATCCCCTTCCCAATAAGATTTGAAGTTCTTATTCAAATTTATCTCATTCATTCTTCTTAAAGTGTATCATAGAGAAAGATAGCACTCTTACTCTTTTACAAATTGATCTTCACTTTGGACTTACCCTTGGCTCTAATGGACTGACTTGAATTATGGCAAATCACTTTGTTTTGCATTCCATACTCAGTGCTTCTTCTATTTGCCTGAGTTACAGATTGTCATCACAATTTTCAAAGGAGCACTGGTTAAGTAGAAATTGTAGTAAGTCTGGAAGTCTATGAACATTTTATTTTAGATAAAACTGTGACATTTATGCTATCTAAAATTAGATTCAGTTTAGCTAATGATAATAGAGTAATAGAAAATTTCATTATTATGTATTAACTCACTTAGAAATTAACTTTTAGAGATAAGTAACAGATTTAAAACGGACCATGACCTGACAGAGCCATCACCCTCACTAATAAGAAACCCTAGATGCAATATCATGTGTTCTTTCCATCCTACCAGGCTGCCCTAGTGACATGTACCTTGACTTTACAGATTTGCTTTCTTTGACTTGGTAAATATATTAAAAAGTAATTACATTTCGCATGTACTATACAAAGATTTATTTTTTATTATTCCAATTCTCTTCCAGGTCTGGCAAATCCGTGTGGATCTTCATTTGTTAAATCATGATGGAAATATTATTGATGCTGCCAGCATTGCAGCAATTGTGGCATTGTGTCACTTCAGGAGACCTGATGTGTCTGTCCAAGGTGATGAGATTACCCTGGTAAGTCTTTGTAACAGTGTTGGGGGGAGGGGGGGAGTGGGAGGTTCCTTTGTGTACTCCTTGTTTTAGTGGTGCTGCCATTTGGGAGTTAAATCCCAAAAGTGTCAAAGAGCAACTATTTAAGTCACCATTCCTGGCATAGCACCAAAGGTAAAGAAAGTATCGATGAAGGAGGAGGCAATAGGGTGTTGTGAATGGAGAGCCAGCCTTGGGTCAATAAATCTGTGCAAGTCTTGGTTCTAATGTGTTGTAACTTTGTGACTGTGGAAAGTCCTTTAAGCAATTTGTGATTCCAACATATTCTGGCAGATGGAGTTTCTACACTAGGAATTCCCTGCAACTGGTGAAATCACAGGTCTAGACCAAAAAATGTAATTAAATAAATGATTGTGATTCTGGGAATTTGGATGGAGTAAAATTCTCAAAGACTCAGCAAGAAAAGAATTTAAGAGAAATTGTTGAGGGTGGGAGTAGGGGTAAAAAAAGATGTGTTTTTAAAAATCTACTAGAAAAAGATAGAAGCTCCATTCCATTTGTGAAATAATCTGCACTCATTTCCTTATTAGATTGTTGCTTATAATCCCATTTTTCAGATAAGAAAGCCAAAAACCAGAGAGGCAGAGGGACTTGCCCAGATTCTCACTATAGGTTATGATCATACCCAAATTCAATTTACTTTAACCCACCTTGATTAAGAACTTGCCAGTGTAAATGCCCATTGATTGAGGGATGACCAAATGAGGCTCTGTACATAATGGAAAATCAGTATGCAGTGAGAAAGGAAGAAGGGGTCAGTACAAGGAACACATCAAGATATCTATATTTACACTAATGTCAAGAGAAAAAACCAGAAGGCATTTTGCCAGATGCTCTAGATTAAAAGACAAAAACTAAAATAGCCCCTGCCTTTTGAAAAGTATTCTGCTGGGATTGAGGGGAGAAGAAGGGGTAATGGGTATACAACAAGCATAGAAGTAAGTTACAGCAAGGGGATTTGAGGAGGATGGAGATTTAGTGAACTCAGGGGAGGTTTCACAGAGTCAGCGGCACCTGGAATGAGCTTTGAACCTTGCAAGTTAAAGATGAGGAGGGCATGGGGCAGGATTGCCTATATACAGTTGTGGAAGATAGAATATAAAGTTTAGAGAAATCAAGGGTGGCTAAAGATAAAGAGTGCTAGAAGAGGTAACCAGGAACTCATGTGTGGTCAGAGATATGGGAAGGAGGAGATTAAAAGATCTAAAATGGAGGGAAAAACTGGTTGACATAGAGCCAGGAATCCAGATAACAGGTAGGGGTGCAGGCCTCATAGAGGAGGAGACTGAGACAAGTAATAGGGGAACATTGTTGTTTTCTCTCAACAGAAAGGAAGTCTGAAGTATAGAGGCTACAGGAGATGGAAAAAGAAACAATTGACTGTCAAGTTTTAGGCATCCTGTGATGTCTGACTATTGCTATAATGACTGTTTCTGTATCCTGTCAGCCAGACACCAGAGAGATGAGCTGGGCCATAAAGGCAAATAAGTGAGGCTGGCCAGTCATTTGGTTCAATAATGGTATTGGGTATAGAATTAAAAGACCTGAATTTGAACACTATTTAGATGCTAGCTGTGTGACCACAAGCAAGTCATTTAACCTATTAAAGCCTCAATTTCCTCTCTGTAAAATAGGTATATTAATACTTACACCATCTAGATCCCAGGGTAGTTATGAGTAAATTGTTTTGTATCCCCAAAAGAGCATACAAATAAGGTACGATAACTTTTGATAATCAGGGGCCCAGAGCCAAATTGAATTTATGCTTACCATGATCCTTTTTATTTTTGAAATGTGTGAAACCACCTGAAATTCTGGATCAGCATGTCTTTAGCTTCTAATTTCTAAGAGTTTCTAGCTCTCTGAGGTTTGTCATGTCTGAGAGATCTGAATCTAGTACCAAGGACTCTCTGGAGCTTCTAATTTCTCTTGAGGCCAAGACTCAGTTGGCATCATACTGACTTGGAGAGGAGGCTGAATGCTTGCTTGGCACTAGTTCTAAAGCTTCATCCCAAGGTGGCACATTTGGAGGATGCCCAGTAAAGGAAGCAAGTATTTGGCTTGGGCACTTACATCCTTGGCAGGTAGCCCATGTTCTTTCGTGGCTCCCTGGAACTTATGTGTCTAGTAATTATATCAGTCACACTGAGGCTTCGTATAGTTCCTAAGCTGCAAATACCTCAGATACTAGTGACATTGATAAGAGAGCTTGAGGAAGAAAGATTCTAGGATCATAGAAGCATTAGAGAAGGGGATAATTTTTGCAACATTGGTGACAAAGAAACATTTTATTTTTTCCCCTTGAACTTCTGGACCAGTTCGTTTTTTTTAATATGACCATTACTTTAATGTTTTATAGTTACTGGCCATTGTGTTTTTGTATAGTACGCATTGGAAGAACGAGATCCTGTACCTTTGAGTATCCACCACATGCCCATCTGCATCAGTTTTGCCTTCTTCCAGCAAGGGTGAGTCTCAGGGAGCTTGGTATCAGGAGCAAAAACAGATGATCTAAGGATAATACCAAAATGTATGTCCATAACACATACCCTGCAAGTGGAAGAGTCTTATTGTGGGGTCTTTCTAACACATACATATATTCATGTGCATGCATGTACACACACAGTGAAAACATGGAAAATATGAGTGTCATCATCATCATCATTATTCCATGTTGCCAAAAGAATAGCAAGGCAAAATTGAAGTATGAAATGCTGAAATCATCACTCCTGATTGTGTCATATGTTATCTCTTTACATTTAATAAATGCATGGTAAAGACTTAAATTTGTGATTGCATTAGTATAGGAAAGTCCCAGATGGGAAATCTCCTTTACCACTGTACCAAGTCTGGGACTAAGCCTTAGAGAGTTGCCCAGAGTTACTCAGCCAGTACATAACAGAAGTAGGACTGGAACTCAGGGACTAAAGACTTGGAAATGATGAACTTTGATCAGGTAATTAAATGTTTTTTTTTTTTCTTTTGGCTATGAACAAGGATGGAGAAAAGCACTGAGAAGCACTCAAACTCATTACATTGAAATGATAGTTGAGAATTTCACTGTAAGATGAACTGTTTTGTATGGAATATGATCAGAGTTTAGAAATAACTTTTAGAGTCATTAGTTTTGCCATGTAATGGCATTTATTGTACTTTGAAATTTGAAATGAAATCCAAGATGGAAGGGATTAGAGAAAAAATGGACTTGGAATTAACATAAAGCATTAAATCAGATCCACATGACCTAATTTTTTGTTAGAACATTCAGGTCATCTAATCAGCCAAAGACAAATTATGCATTATTTAAAGAAACCAATATTGACAAAGAGATTTTTACAATAATTGCCTTGTTGGGTTTTCAGAAAGAAGTATGTTTAGTATTCACTTTGTGTTAATAAATATTATCATTTTCCTTGGCTTTCAGTGCTTCCTAATAACAAAAGATGTTGTCATTTTAATTTTTCAAAACCTGTTTAGAATTTATATCGTAATCCTTTAATCATTCGGTGTTTCTTATTCTGGACTATTAATGTTAATTAAAATATTAAACTGCTATTTATTTCAGAACTTACTTATTGGTAGACCCCAATGAACGAGAGGAACGTGTCATGGATGGCCTTCTTGTGATCGCCATGAACAAACACCGTGAGATTTGTACCATCCAGTCCAGTGGTGGGATCATGTTGCTCCAAGACCAGGTGAGCTGTATGATTCATGTCTTGTTAAATATGATAGTGTGAGGCATTTTGGGATTGAGGCTCCAAGCTCCTCTTACTGCTAACATTGTCTTGAATAACTAGATAAGTAAGTTTGTGTGTCAATAAGGCTCATCCTCCTAATCCCAGTACTAGTTGTTAGTCTTTAATAATGCTCACTTAATAATATTTGAAAGTAGTTAATTGTGGGAGCCTTTTTCACAATGTAAATCACTCCTTCATATCTAAGTAGATGGAAAGTAGTTGTTGCCAAAATCAATTCTCACCGGGTGCCAGCAGTCTAGCCAAACCAGTGGATGGGCTGCCTACTCAAGCTTGAGTTACAGCAGCAGCAGCAGCAGCATTAGGGTGATTCTTCTCCGACCCTTACTTCCTCACCATAAAGAGGCATGAAAAACACAAGTAAGAGAAATGAGTGAATAATGTTGGGAAATTGTGTATTCTTCAGAACTTAAAACCTGAATATTCTGGTTACGTAACTGATATGGATGTAAGCTAAGTTGAGGATTGAGATAAATAAAAAGGATGGTGTTAAAAGTACTTAAAAAAAAATCATTCAGGCAATGTGTTACAGTTGATACATACCTTGCATGGTGTTGAACAAGACACTTAACCTGTCAGTGATAGTCTCTGCAACTCTGTTAAGAATGTACATTTCAGAGAAGATGCTGAACTTCATTGGTAGAGAGTTGCCTCCCTCAGGAATTCCTGAGACTGGCGAAATCACAAATATAGACCTTCCTCCTTCCTTGTCCCTATCATTTAAGGATGATAGGAAAAAAAAATCTGATTTTTTTTGTGTTGGTTTTTTATAAATTTTATGTGTGTGTGTGTGTGTGTGTGTGTGTGTGTGTGTGTAATTATAAAATTTTATAAATTTTATAAACCTTTATTTGAATTGATGCTTTAAATGTTTTGTGGATTTAAAGTATCCTTTCTCAAGGGATCTGAAAGGGGGAGAAATAGCAGAAGTCTGGGAGATATTGTTTTTATCAGAAAAACTGACCAAGAGGATATCAATATCTTCCCACTCATAGGCCATTGTTCCATTTTCTCAAAAGTTTTCATCTGTATATGCTTTGAGAGCATCCTTGATGAAGGTATGGAAAAAAGAATGAGGCTTTCTCAGATGAGATTCCAAAGCAAACCACAATCATATATTCTACTGAGAGGGGCAGAAAACTCAAGACCCCCCACTTCTCTCCAGGCTTATTGTTTGTCAGTTATGAAAAGTGATATGCTTTGGTAAAGTACAATACTACCCAAAGGGCTCTTCTTCAGTAGGTACTTTCCTGTGTTGTATCAGTCATACAACATCCTTAAATGATGTTAACAACAAAATAACTGTGGTCAAGCAACTGATTACTAAAATTAAGCAAGGCCTAAGACAAGAAGATGTATGCTTATCCAGAGTGTTTGCTACTATTACATACATGTGTAGCCTGGAGGTGAGGCCCTTTAGAGTCTATTTTTTAATGACTTTGTGCAGATTGCATCGAATCTAAACACATTGTAGAGCCTCTTAATAAGCATTCAAGAACTTAGCCTATCTTAATAAGATGAACAGAGCTCATGGACCAAAGACAAATGGACGGTGAGCTGAGCCCAGAATTGAAAGAGGAAGATCTAAGCAAGCGGCAACATATTACATTTCCCAGATTTTACCCAGAAGTGGTGGAAGAAGAAATAAAAACCAGGGGGGAAAAATTGGTTGTCATGGAGTAAAAGTGAAGGAGCCTTAAGGCCTGTGTATCCCACTGGCATCTATTGCTGTGCAGTAAGAGGGGGGCCATGTCTCCAGCAGCTGTGGCTGCTGCTACAAAAAGTACTTCTGTTAACAAGATTATTGATTGATTGATGTCCTAGAGGAGTCCATTTCCTACAGCCAAACAAATGAAGTAATTCAGTCCTCCGGAAATATAAGTCTTTAAAGTATTATTGAAGTCACCAGATTAAGAACTGGAGAGAGATCTTAAAGATCATCTTCTGTAATGTCCTTATTGTGCAGCTAAGGAATCTAGGGTCCAAAAGGAAGTAACTTGTTGAAGGTCCTGTTGTAGAGCCAGGATATATGCGTATTTAATTGGTGCCTGCTGAATAACTGAAATCAGCATCTTTGCCACCATCTTATAATGCCTCAGCCTCAGCAGAATTGACCTTTTGAAAAAACAATGTAAGAAGTCATTACCCTTGCTTCTCTGAAAAAAATAGGACTAGTGACACATTGCCTTAAAATTCATTAACTCAAAATACAAAGTACTGGGGGGAAGTGAACTCTAAATTACTTTGTCTCAGACAATTGGAAGTTTTTCTTGTTGAAAAATTCTGAGATTAGTGATCATAGTGTCGGTCTGTTTTGTTTTTTTGTGAGGCAAGTAAATGTTGGGTGTCTGAAGTCATATTTGAACTCAAGTCCTCCTGACTCCAGGACTGGGGCTCTTAAGTACTGTGCCATCTAGCTGTCACCAAAAGTGTCTGTTTTAGAGGGCTGATGGTGTCAGATTCAAATAGAAATGGGGGGCCATTAAATGGTATAGTAAGATCCCTAGCAGGCCATGTTTTGACTTAGAAAGCCACCTCTTAGCATTAGCTATGTTTTATTTTATTTTTGTTCATTTTGTTAAATATTTCCCAAATGCATTCTAATCTGGCTCATGCCACACTCAGGACTGTTGTGGGCTCCATGTACTACATTTGATGTCTCTGATCTAACCTTCCTCCTCATTTTACAGGTGAATAAGTTAAGATCTAGAGAGGACACCCAATTTGTCAGGGTTACAGAGGTAGATATAACTTCTCTGACTCCAAATTCCATGCTTATTCACCACCTGAAAACATCAGCATTGGAATTAGTTATCCCTTCCACATTGTGACTTTATCCATAGTAGCTTTTAAAACAGACCTGCTCCTATGATCCTTATTAGTAAAGAAACAGACCCAAATTAAACACATGTGGGAATCTCAGAAGAATTTTCAAAGATACTTCATGGGATGCTGATGTTGAAAATCCCTAGCACGAAATTAATATTCATTCTATATGTGCTATCCAATCTTAAAACAAAATAAATGCTGTTGACTTAAATCATTTTGTTTAGCCAATGACATGGATAGTAGACTACTTTGGAATTAGTTTATTTCAAATCTTTAAATAACAAATACATTTAATTGGTAGGGAACACTCAGATGATTTTCCTTTTCTTAAAATTTTTTAAGTATCTCTTTGGACAAAGTTGCTTAAATTTGTTAATGTTTTTAAAACGTAAAAATAGCCTCAGAACCAGAATGTGTCTGTTTTTATTGTACTAGGACAAGGCATTTGGTTTGTTGTATCATTTGAGTAACATTGGCTTTCATAAACAGGTTCTGAGATGCAGCAAAATTGCTGGTGTGAAGGTGGCAGAGATCACAGAACTCATACAGAAAGCCTTGGAGAATGACAAGAGAGTGAGGTGAGTTTGATGGAGAGGAAATTTGATTGACTCCTCGCTTTTCTTAACTTGTACATAATCTCTTGTTGAAAAGTTCCTAATTTTATGCTTCTTCATGATGACCACAAAATGCAAATCAACCTGATTTTTAGTTTTCTGCCTATCATTGGATAATTATTTTTGTCCTTTTATTTTTCCAACTAAAAAAAAATTAGGAAAGAAGGTGGAAAATTTGGCTTTGCAGAATCGATAGCAAACCAAAGGATCACAGCTTTCAAAATGGAAAAGGCCCCTGTTGATACATCAGATGTGGAAGAGAAAGCAGAAGAAATTATAGCTGAAGCTGACCCTCCTTCAGAGGCGTATCTGTTTTGGAAGTTATTTTTTATAAGTGGTCATCAATGTTATTGTGATTTGCATTTCTTTTTAAGGGAGTCTTTATTATTGGAACTTTGAGCAGTTAGGTACATGAAGAGTAAAATAATCTAGCTTGTAAAATGAAGAGTTACAAGTGTTCCACTCTTTAATTTTGCCTCCAGAAATCCAGGATTTCTTCTTTAACGGAAGCTTCTAAATGTTTGGGGAGAAAGGCCACTGCTGCTAGCACTGATACAGTTTAACATAGCACCAAGATTTTCAGGACACCTTATGTGATCTTTAACTTTGTATCATATAAATGAATAGGTCATACTTATATTTGGCACATAACCTTTTTTCTCAGTTATCCTCAAATCATCCTCCTGGTTGTTAGTCCCATTATCTTGTACATAGGCTATTAGATTATCTTTCTTGTAAGGAAAAATTGTGCCACTTGTTCTTAAGTGGGCTCACATAGTTAAAAAAAAAAAAAACTTCTCATTGTGCCTGCTCTTTAGAAGAAGGTATCAGATCAGATTTTGGTCTGTTTAAGTTTCCTTAACAAGTTAAGTGTTTCTAAACCAGTGTTATGGACTCCTGGCACTGCCCAGATTGGAGAAGGGATAGAGAGTTCCTGGGGCGATTTAGAAGAAGAGGAGGATGAGGATGAAGGTGGCAGTGATGATGTCACCATTCTTGACAGTGTCAAAATGGAAACAGAAGACCAGAATGTTGGGAACCACATCACTGATGGTAAGTTCTGCTCCATTAAAAATAACAGCTGAACTATTGGTTTTCATCAGTCTTTGCTTGGCTTCACTTCCTCTGGCCCCCAGGTGTGCTCCCCAGGATTGCCAGATCACAGTGGAGTAAGTAGTGCACTCAGACCCACAGCATGGATCTTAGCAGAACCCTTGGGACTGTGAGCCCAAGAAGGAAGACAGCAAAAAACTTATCTCCACATGTTGCAATTTTGGATCTCTGACATGACTCAGTATAATTCATTAATGTCCAAACACTGCCATTGAGTAAAATAGTCTGGAATTATTATATTTCCTCAAGTTCTAAACCTTGGTTAGGAGGATGGAGAAGTAATCAGCTCACTTCATTGTAACTTGGTTTAAAAACAGATAACCTTACAAGTACCACCAATGCAGTTCCATTAACATGTGTCTTAGAGTCAGGATTTAAACTTGTCTTTATGATTCTATCACTTATTTGAAAAATGTAGTTTCCCAGATTCTTTTGTCTTTAAGAGAGACACTCCTGTGGCTATGAAGCCACAAGAGCAAGAACAGTCTTTACATTTGTTTCACCTGGCATGCCGTAAGCATATGATTGTTTGCCCCAAAACCCTTTAAGTGACAGTAGCACTGCTTTGTGAAGGAAGTGCTTTCCTCTCACCCAACACATCCAATGTCACATGAAGAAATTGGGCTTCAAGCCCAATGCTCTGGCTAGGCTGTACCTAGAGTCTGTTATCTAAACTTTTCCCCCAAAAGCAATTAGTTTTTTCTGGAAACAAAATTCAATAATTCATTTAATGAAGTCTATATATTACAGCTTTTGAATAATCCATACAGAAAACATTTATTGCAGACCTCCTATGTACATAGAGCCCCTTCTAGAAATTAAAGTACAATACAACATGGTAGAGCTGGTCTTCACCAAAGGTCCTCGAATGATAACCATCTACTGACATTGACTCATCAGCTGTTTGCAGTTCTTGATTAAGTTTACCCAATGATAAGAAAATACAGCATTGTCTTGTTGGCTATACAATTTTACCTTACTATGGTTTTTGCATATTTCTTAAAAGATACACCTATCGTTCTGTCAGATAGTGAAGAAGATGAAATTATCATTTTAGAACCAGGAGAAAATCCAAAGAAAACAAGGTAACTGAAGTACTTCTGATTTATTTCAACAGTTATTAATGTTAATGCAAATATTAATTCAACTCTTGATGCTAGGTTTCAATATGTCTCCAAATGTAGAATTTTAAAATGCATATGTAAATATAAAGCTCACTTTTAATCCCAGCAGATGACCATTGAAAATTCCTTTTTATATGGATTATAGTGAATTGTCCAGGAAAGACTCTGGGCTTTTTAAAAAAATCTGCACTATACGACAAAATCATATGATGGCCAGAGGAAAGAAGAGAGCCTACATCTTCACATAAACCCATTCTAAGTTTGGTTAAGGTGAAAACATTTGGCCCAACTTCTGCTGGGCAAAGTAATTTGTACCTGATAGGTTCAGGGCAGGGTGCTAGGAATGGGTTAGACAGCCCTGCCCAACATGTTGGCCCATGGCCCTGATAAAAGATTTTTCCATCATTATTTAAAGCTGAATATGTCCTAGCAATTAATTTTACTTGGTTGGGGACTGGCAAATGCTAGCAATCACCCCAGGCAATGATTTGTTATTGTTATTTTAACACGAAGATACTCTTCTCAGGCCTGGAAGCCTTACCTCCTTGAAAACAGAGGCTAAGCCTTCTTACTAAATTTTTACCTGAGTGAATACCCACTAAAGGAAACATCTACAAATACTTGTCTAAAATCTGAGATACATGTTTTTAGGCTTTGATTTCATTTGTTTACAGGATACAGTCTAACAACTCCAAACAGGAAAAAGCCTCAAATAAAAAAGCAATTAGAAAGAAAAAGAAGAAGAAGGCTGCTAACTAAAGCTTCCAAAATACATTACTGGAAAGTACATTTAGGACTTGTTGCGTATTTTTACATGTATTTTTCTTGATTTAAAATAAAGTATCTAGAAAACATCTTGTGTAATTGGATTAATTTGAGAGGTTGAACCTACCCTACTTGTGATTGCAGACAGTTGAGGGGAAGGCCCAAAGAGGCAGGCAGCATGGTCTGACAGACAGAAAAGAATATGGTGATATTTTAATCTGTGTGGACCAACCTGGAAAATGCCCTTCTGCCCATCAACAGCTCTCTCTGGGTCGTTGGGATCCACAAGTGGTTTGTATCATCAAGAAGAAGGGCTATATATGGTTTGTTTTAAAATCTCATTCTATTTTACACTGCAAGAACTGCTTTAGCAGCAGAGGCACAGCCTTGGCCAATGGTACGCACACAGCCCGCCAGCAGGGACTACCAGAAAAGGCCAAGGATTTGTTGCAGAAACACCATTTCCTACCTGAATACTGCACATCACCCTGCCCTGGAAGACCGTATCTTAGACGTGCTGATGCTCTCCTGAGCCATGGCAATCTTAAGGAAACAGATATAAGCCAAGACAGGGAGGGCCACCAACATTTTAAGCTTTTTCTCCTGGAAAATCCTTCTGTGGTGCTGTCTTTTACCATGCTGTTCAAGTTCAAACACTCTCATGAGTGAGCCAGATTCTGACCAGTTTTCACTTGTTAGAGGCAAACTATCAGGCTCACCAAATTCTTATCCTAAGTGTATGGGCTTGAATACTCACTATGCATGAACAACATGACATATCTGCAGCTAAATACGCAGGACAATTGCACATAAAAGATTTACATTTAAAATCATAAAAATCAAAAAAGTTACTTCATAATTTGTAATTGACCATAACTTGTGCCTTGTGAAGTGATTCTTTGCGAAGAAACCTGGGCCCACAATAAAAACTGTCCAGCACAGCTTCGGTTGGAATTATAGCTAAGTCTCTTGTTCACTATAAGTTTAGTGTCTCTGGAGGGTTGATGAGAGATACACCATGGTACCTGTGAAGGCGGGGAGAGAGAGAGAAAAAAGCAAAAGAGAAATTCAATATCCTTCATCTTGGAGAAGCGGCTTTGTTATCACCAAAGAAAATGAGCTGCTAAGTCTTGTCCAGGCTTTCAACCTAGGAAGCTGCTTTCCTAACTGTAGACCTTAGTTTAGATAACTGGTGAGCTCACAATGGGATATGGACTGAAACATTGATAAAAAAAAACTCAATTTTCTCTTCATGAAGTCCATGAATCTAGGTTTAGTGGGAGCAATATCTCAAGACGAGCATAACACATATGATATGATAGACCCAGGGATAAGAACTTATAAATTTATGGCTTAATAACTGTTTTGAGTATTTATACAAAACCCCATGTACAGTTAAAGTATCATATTTTTACTCTCCAAATCCTCCTTGCTCACTTGGACAACTCAAGAAGCCCTTATCCCTGTGCTTCCAGAGAAGATGGGGAATACCACCTGATTCACCACCTACTTGAGGGGACCTGGAAAGGTTTTGCCCTTTCTATATCCCCAGCACTAAAAGCATAGTATCTGCAAGTCACACTACTTAATACTTGCTGGTTTTTAAATATCATAAATCTGACCTCAGAAATTGATCACTTATAAATTAAAAGGACATACAGCTACACTTTGACAGAAAGTGCTTAACAGGAGTTACATGAAAAGAGTCCTACTTCTCCAGCTGATACTTTTCTTACTTTGCCGTCTTGTATTTTTCTCGTATAGACTGCTGTGCATGCTGTGGTGCTCTGAGGTAGGTCTGATGGAGGTCCAATAGACATGGTTTAAGGCTTTCCAAGGTGTATCCTGTTTGTTGGATTAATGACTCAGGCTACAGGAAAGGGACATGGAAGTATGAAACTAGATTGTAGGCATGTTAATGAGTATAGATATCTTTTCCCCCCGAAATGTGAAAAATGAGTCAATCATCTCATCATTCCCCATTTTTAGACTCAACAGATCCTTGAAATAGAAAGATTGAACCAAAAAGCAGAAGCACTGGCCCACATAGGTGCAGTTTCTCTAGCCTTTGGCTCAATGTATCTTAATGTCATTCAGTTCAGTTGAATTATTCAGATGAACATTCTTTCCATTTTATAAAAAAACAAGCAAGTTAGATAAGATGGAAAGAATGTTCATTCTATCTAGGTCACAGAGATTATTTCCCCAAAATGATTTGTAAGCCAAACATTGCTCTATAAATGATCTATTATAATAGTGGTTTTTCCTTTTCATAAAATGCAGTCGGACAACTATAGCGATTTTATATTTTATCAAAACAACTCTTCAGTACTATTTATTTGCAAAGTCATACATACCCAGCTTTTCCCAGTGATTGTATAGAGTGCTATATGAAAGGCAGCTCCTGCAGTAACTGATGGTAAGTACTTCAGATATGGGTCAGCATCAATTAAACTTAACTCTCCCAGAAACTAGAAATGTAAAAGTTTTAATATTTAGTGATTACATACATTTATTTCCACCTAAGATGTTTGCAAGGTGTTATGTGTTAATAACATTAAATGTTAACCTGCACATAATGCAGACATTAGCCTCTGACTCTTCTCTTCACAATAAATTATTATTAACTTATTATTAAGCTTTCTTATTAGCTCTGGGCCTCAGACTTAAAATGGAAAATTTTAGCAGGACAAGGACAAGGAGAGAGTGAAGGGATTCAGAATTAGGCCCTAAAAGGAGCAGGAGAAGTTTATCCTGGAAAAGAGACGGCTTGGGCCAAGTGCTGCTAACATTCCATGAACTTGCTTAATATTTTAGTAATTGTATTTCACCATAATTGATTTCCTGAATGATATGTTATGCATTCTAAGGATTCAGGACCCCAAAACAAGAGGAAATGCTTCTTGTGAGGGGACGGGATGTTTGCCTAGAACCATTTGAAGGGCTGCTTTGTAGAAAAGAGGTTAGAATCATTTAGCCTCCGTGGACAGAACCAGACACAGTTCATGAACATTACGAAGGATATTAATTCCAGTAAGTCACCTCTGCAGTAATGAGACATCTCATGATGACACGAGTCACTTACCATTGCTAAGCTTTCCACTTTAGAATTGGCCTGCTGCTGATGTAGGAAATACTGAGTGAGAAATTGGTTGATTGTTGGTGCAGCAAGGTCAAAAGCAAGCACTTTGAGCACCAGGTGCTCCATTCTTAAGACCTGCTTTTTAGTGTACGTGTCATCGGTGATGTACACAAACTCCGCCACTTCTGGAGGGTAGATCTCTTCAAACTTTCTACAAGGAAAGGCAGGATTCAAGATGATCAGTCCCATTAAATAAATATTGCTTTCCTCATTGGAAATGCCATCATTGCAAAAGGTGTTAGTATGTTGTTCTATCATAAACTGCCTTCCATAGCTTTTGTCCAAGGGGGTTATAGTGGATCTCTAACTCCTGATCCCCAACAAACAGCCTACAGACAGTACACTGAATGCACCACAGCCAAAACCAGAACTTCTGGTTCCTAATTTTCTCATTTTGCCAAGGGTACCATTGTACATCTAGCCAACCAGGCTCACAACCTGTCATCTGACTTTGCACCAAAAAAATGAGCTGCCAAGTCTTGTCCAGGCTCTCAACATCTTTTACTCAAACCCTCCACTTCAGGCTGTCATCGCTTGCCTGGACTACTCTTAAGAGCCTCCTACACAGTCTCTGCAAGTTGCCAAACTAATGCTCCTAAATAACCTCGGGCCCTCTGGGATTAGAAAGAGATACCTTGGTTACATTCTAGCAACATCCAAATGCCTTCTTGTCCTTCCTTTATGCAAGCTTTTGCCCAGTGTTAGAATACATGAACTCTCTTATCTCCTACACTTAAAATCCCTGGTGGCCTTCAGCCTTCATACCCCCTCAACCAGGAGGCCTCTTCTGATTCCTGCAGCAGATAAAAACCCTCTTCTATCTCCTGCTTTTCCCCACCATTTATTTCCACATAAGCCCCTTTTAGGAAGCAAGGTCTATAGAAACACAGACTGGTCTTTAAATTTCAGCTCCTTAATAGGAGAGACACTGATACATTGTGGGACTTAATGCTTGCTAAATGTAGCTAACGTGCACAGACCTGTTTCTGAAATGCAGTTCTCTATCGCTGGATTCTAGATGAGTTCTTCCCTGCTCTAAGACCTTGATGCTTCATGTGAAGTCCCCAAATGGCATGGCTCTAAACTGTTCTATACTATCAAATCAAGGAAGAGTATTTATTTGGCTAGGCCCCTGGAAGACTTCTGCCAAATGCTCCAGAAATCACTGATGCTAAAACCAAGGTACTGAAGCAGAAATTGAAGCATCTTGTTGTTTATGAAGGACATGGACTATTACATTTGAAAGGGACAAGTAAAATACATGTATAGAGTACCAAGACCAGGAATGGAAAAAGTGAGGTCAGAGACAGCATTATAGAGGGGACAGGATAGGCAACTGGCCTGTGTATGGTAGAGGGAAGGACCAGAACTTCAAACAGTGGTGGTGCTTACATCCCAAAAGCAAGTGCCCATCAGGATAGGCAATGTCTACTGCTGAAGATGGCGGCCTTTTGTAGAGGAGCCAAACATTAAGCCAAGTGAGGCTCTAGCTTCTGAGGTGACACTGCCTCCTCTGCCTGGCTGAGCCACCATTCCCAATCCTAAACACTGGTTGCACTCCCAAAAAGAAAGAAAAAAATCATTGTGTAAGCATACATTGAAAATTCAGGCTGCTTTCTGAGCTCAGTTCTTCTATAAGCCAGATTTGGAAGAAAAGTTCAGAACAACCCATTATCTTTTTGAAAAAAAGTTCTTGCCAATCCAGTCCCTGTAATAAAAGAATAGTAAGCACAACAGCTTACTCTTACCTCTCTGTTCTGTATTCCCCCTGAAAACAGGCCTGGCTCTTTAGATCAAGGCTTCTGAACTTTTTTCTACTGAGAAATTTTTAACGACCCTGGGTATATAGATATATGACAGGTATACAAACCAAACATTTACTGATAATCATAACTTCATGACCCCTGTGTTCAATACGAGGTCACAATCCTCCGTGTTTAAGAAGCTTTGCTTTAGATGATCACTGAGCTCATCCTGCTTTGTAAGGAGCCTCCCACGACTGGGGGAGTGACTTACGAGGCAAGGAGCATGGCAGCAGTCCCAACCAGCTGAAGCTTCCCTCGGAGCACTGACATTGAGGACAGGAACCTATCAATGTAGTTCACAGCCAAGTGGAGAGTCTCATTCTGGAGCTTGTACTCTTCCCCCACCTCCACCAGCCAATCCACCAAGATGGCTCGCATACTGTTGGTTATGTCTGGTTGCTTCTTCATGTAGCCCACCTTGGGCTTACACTTAACCTGGTTAAAAGTAAACAGCTGAGGGTCAAACAAGTGGACCCCATCCACTATCCTGTCTAGCAAGCTGTCCCTTCACAGAAAAATGGCCAGCAAGCACAAACTCTGATTTACCTCCATTTCCCTTAGGTACAGATAGATGTCTTCATGGTAGTCAGGGACTTCATTGACATTTGGTGGCTTTTCTTCTGGCTCCAGGACCACAGACATGTCCATAGTAAGGGGAGATTCTGAGAAAATTTCAGGACAAGGTTTATCACTTTCTTGTTTTAAATGTTTAAATTGCAGAAAGTTAGAAGGTGACTGACCACAGTCAAATCTCTAACTCTGGTAAATGGAATTCATATAAATGATATCAATCCTCTTTCTAAGCCATCTCTAGTAACAACACCAACAGCTTTAATTTTTAGAGCTCTCAGCTTTACCAAAGGCCTTCCTCAGCAATTCAATGAGTACCAACATGACTATTCTTTGAACAAGGAAAATGAGGTTCAGAAATGAAGGCATACACCCATGGTCACACTGCTAGCATCAAATGTTGCTAGAATTTTAGGGCAATAGTTAGCCTAGCTTATACGGCAGGGGATCCCAATAGACATTATCATACCTGGTAATTTTACTGAGCTACTCTTGCTGACTCAATATAATAACAAAATAAATATTATCTCATCTGATCTTCACAATAACCCTGGAAGGTGTTGTTATGATCCCCATTTCATAGCTGAGGAAACAGGCTAAGAAGTTAAATGATTTGCCCTGTCACAGAGGTAGTTAAGTGAGGCTGGATTTGAACTTGAGTCTTCCTGTTTACAGGCCCTTCCCTCTATCCACTGCACCAATATTTTATGTTCTACATGTACTCCACAGGGAGCATAAATTAAATAGATTGGCTCATCTTAACTTTTGTAGGAGCTGTTCTGTTATGGAGGTGTCAAATCCAGATTAACCTAGCTATAACTAGAGCTGTACACAAGGTGACCCCTCTGGAAATCACCTACACCCACCCAAGATCAAGAAACAATCCTATCACTGCTTGAGTTTTCATAGGAACCGAATGTTTTGCTGATCATTATGCTCTAGGCAGCCGTTTTATACATTTTTCTTTACCATGACTAATAACTATGTCATTACTTTCCAATGTTAATGATGTCCCAGAGCCAGAAAATCAATCTTAACCTGACTTTCATGCCTAATTTAACAAGAGAGCAGATCAACTTTGCACAAAAGGTTTTTTGCTTCCTTCTGGAATATAAGAATTGGATGAATAAAAGTTTTGGGTTTGCCTTCCTAGGCGAATAGTTCTTTTCAAAAAGCTAGGCTAGACTGTATATTCAGGGCCCCAACCACTGTTAGATAATCATCACTTATGCCTGTCTCAGTTCAAAATGAAAGGCATTCAGTTTTAACTTTCAAGTCTTACCAAAACTACCATCCATTGGATAATCAAGGGGCACCAAAGGTTTTCTTGTCTCAGGCAGAGAAACAGCTGAATTAAAACCCAGCATATCATCCTCAGATTCCACTTTTTTAGGGACAGAAAGTTTCTTCCCATTGTCAGCATCGGGTTCATCCACGTGGATTGTGAAAGTGGGCTGCTTACTGGTGGCATTCCAGGGTGGGACAATACCCTGATCATCATTAATGGAAACATCCCTGAGAGGCGCAACAACCTGCAAAAAAATAAATAGGCAATATTACTTCCTAATTGGTTGGTGACTCAAAAAGCACAATTACCTCTCCATCTCTAGTTCCTCATCTGTAAAATGAGGGAGGTTGGTGTGTCCACATAATCTTTCTGGTACATTCCAGTTCCAGATCCTGGGACCAGGCTGGTCCCTTGCTTCATGCCTGGGGGGTAGAGAGGGGGAGAAGAGACAGGACACACAGACCATGCTATCTATCTCTGCATTGCCTGAGAAAGGCGTGGGGGCATTTCAAACCAGGGAGATCCTCACATTTCCGACCTTCCAAGAACTGGACCGAGAACATGCTAGTGACCCAGTACCGTGGGGTGGGGGAAGGACCCTTAAGAAAGAGAGGCCAGACTCAGGTTAGCACGGGAAGTGTCCCAATGGACAGCTAGTTCCGAACACTTTCATTTGCAAGCTGTCTTCTCCAGACAGAGGGCAGGAAGGGTCTGGGGCCTCCTTTTGTATGCCCTGAGCTCAGGCTTAAGAAGCCCTTAGTAAGTGGTGATTAATGAAGAAGGGGCCTGGGCAACTTGACAGCTGCCACTTCCTGGGGTGGGGGGGAGGGGGAGGAGACCTTTTTCAAAGGTTGTCAGCCAGCCGGGAGGGGCTGAGCGCGCGCTAGCTCCCGTGGCGATCCCGCGCAAACGGGCGGACCGTTCTCGGCCCTGTGGCCAAAAGGATCTTTGCGGAGAAGCCCCAGCACCTGTTCCTCTGGGGTCTTCCCGGAGACCACCCCTCCCCCCCATCCCACCCAGGGCACTCTCCTCGATCCCGGGGCCCAGGACGGGCCAGGCTCCCGAACAGGTCGAGGAGCCGCGAGGAGACAGAGGGGGAGACGCGACCAGCGCCCGAGATCCCGCCGCGCGCCCCCCGGGCTCCACTAATATTAGAACGCTGGGCATCGGGGCGTTCTATCTACCGGGACAGCGTTCCAGCAGCGCGGGAGTCCGCCCGGAGCCCGCCTTCCAACGCCACCCCGCGCCGGCCTCTCACCCTGCGGTTCTTGGACTTCTGCGGCGCCAGAGCAGCTGCCGGGCCGAGACCGGGGCCCGGGCCCGGAGCCCGCACGTTAGCCCGCAGCACGCCCAGCACCGTGCGCGTTCTGGCGGGCTCGGCGCCGCCGCGTTTGTCCGGATGGATGTTCTCTTGGTTCTCGTCGGGGCCGGCGGCCCGGGGCAGCCTGGGTGGCTGCGGCCCCGCCGCGCCGGCCGCCGTGTGCCCCAGCATGGCGGGGGGCCAGCCTGCCGGGGCTCGGCTGTGCGCCCGGCCCCGCGCCCCGTGCACCCCTCTCTGTTCTGATCCGCTCCGCGGACCCCGGAGGCTCCAGGCAGGGCCGGACCAGGCCAGGCCGGGCCGGGCTGGGGCTGCACACACACACAAGAACTGGTGGACTCAGGCAGGATGGCAGGCAAGGGCAGCAGCAGCCGGGGCGTTCTACCTCTCCCGCCGCTGCCCAGGCCGCGGCACCGGGCTCTCCTCGCAGCAGTTCAAGCGTCCCGCGACTATTGAAATGGGCCAATGGAAGCCGCAGGCGTCGGTACGTCACCGCGCGCACGCGGGCCCGAGACATTGCACGCGGGGCGGGGCGGCCTGGGAAGAATGGGAGGAGGAAGAGGAGGAGTCCTCAGCCCGCCCCGCCCCGCGAGGGACTGTCGGGGGTGCAGGGAATTGGGGGGCTGGCGTGGAAGTGACGGCCTTTTCCGTAGTGATGTGGCCTGACGGAGTCTTTGCCTAGCACAAGCTAGGGCTGGAGAGCCGCGAGACCGCCGGGGGAGCCTTAGGCACCCACGTGGGTACACTCAGCTGGGATCCCACCAAACAAAGGGCAGCCCCAGCCCAACTCTCGGGGGCTCCCGAGCAGATCTGGGGACAGGATAGACGGAGGCAGCAGACTCAGGAAGTCCCGCACTGGCCAGAAGGTCCAGGAAACTGGGCCACGGGCTTTGCGGTGGGAGGGGAAGCTGAAAAAGTGCAAAGCGCTCTCTGCCTATGGAGGAAAGTAAAATACCCCACGGGCCGCAGGTTAGCAAATGAAATCCTATTTGCCAGGCGTTTAGCAGCATGGCACAGTGTGTGGCCCACAGCAGATCGCCAATAAATGCTGTGTCTCTAACCCACGTGAGCCTGGCGCTCAGGGGAGGGGCTGGGACTGAGGCTTCCAGATTGATCAGGAAGTGAGCAGTGTAGAGAGGGAAATTAAAAGGGGGAGGAGGGGGAAAATAGGATCACCAAGAGAGTGGAATCAGAGAGGGGGAGAGAGTCCAGGACTGAGGAGCAGTCAGGGGGGTAGGGCCACCTCTTTATTGGGAGAAGACAGGATATATCATAGCAGGAGGGTAAAGACCTTAAAGTGAAAATCAGAAATGGCACTTAAGAGAACATCCCTTTACAAAGGAAGAAATCCAGACTATTGACAGCCACATTGGGGGGGAGGGGGAAAGGGTGCAAGTCCTCAAGAACAGTTACCAAGGTTCCCATTCTGGCCAAGGATGTCTGTCCAGGTACAGAATTAGATCCTGCTCTTTCTTCATCCCTTGAGCTGTAACCATTCTACTTACCTCTCCCAAAGAAGGCATGTCTGTGGAACAAGTGGATACCTCTTAGGTTACAGAGCATGCCTTTTGGAGATTAAATGTGGCTAGCACTGCTACTCCCCAAACTCTGGCCTATGACAAAGCATGTGCTTTGTATTTATATAAAAACACTCCATGTGACGTCAGCATTCTCATCTGCCAGGAATGAGTATGCCTCAATTCATAGCACATTTGAAGGTCTTAAATCGCAATTTAAAATTTAAAATAAGCTTTTCCAAGCTTTTAAGTATTCATAGTTTAAATCATTTTCTTATCACACAAATGAAAAGCCCAATTCCTGAAAATAACCATTTAACCAGTCATT
Source organism: Antechinus flavipes (assembly GCF_016432865.1). Classification (NCBI taxonomy): domain Eukaryota; kingdom Metazoa; phylum Chordata; class Mammalia; order Dasyuromorphia; family Dasyuridae; genus Antechinus; species Antechinus flavipes. The sequence goes on along the minus strand of NC_067403.1, from coordinate 177,939,069 downwards.
TTTATTGATTTCTTGTAAACTTAAATACAATGATGTTCATTGAAAAGGAATATAATTTAATCCTAGAGCATCTATCTTTTAAAAAAGATACTTTTCCTTAAAAACTATAAAATGGTTTATAATGGTAACTGAAGCTAAGTAACTGGGAAAGAGATTCCCTATCTCCTTCCCCAACCTTTGCAGCAACAACCATGTACTTGTAAGCCAGGAGTTACATGGTCAATCATTCTCCATGGCTACATTTCTGGGCACAGCTAGGGTGCCACTTCTTACATGTGGATCATCAGACTCATAGACAATGAGCCAGAAGACCCCACTGGCTTTCTTATTTAGCATAACTAGTCCATTACTAAAACAACAATAGGAAGACCAAGGGCATTACCTATACAAAGAAAGCATGGTAGGTCTAATGGAGAAATACATAGATTAGGAATCAGAAAACCAGAGGTCAGATCCAACTCAGACACTTACTAGTTATGTGATCTGGGGCAAATCATGTAGGTCCCAGTTGCATTATCTATAAAAAAATGAGGCATGGACCAATTATCTGAAGGCCCTTGCCAACTCTAAATAGATGTCCCCATGATAGTAAATCTCTTTCTCTTATGGTGCCTGAGTCAGTTCCCTCATTGTATAGTGAGAATTATAATTAACCATTGTACTTCTTGGGGATATCATAAGGATCAAATGAAAATACACATGAAAGTATGTTTTAAAACATAAAACTAATTCTTCTGCCGTACTGGAATGTTATTTCCCCAATACCAATATTCAAGGAAGCTGATGTCAGTAAATCATCTCCACAACTCTTAAAATTAGCTTTTCTTTTAGGCTGAAAATAAAAAATATTCATTTTTTAAAAGAACCATCTAACAAAAAATATGATTTCTTGAAAAATGTCAGGACAACATCCAAATGATACATTTGAGATGGAGTCCAAATTGTATAAAAATGTTATAAATCTAATCTGTGATATACTTGGAAAAATATTCTTCCATAGACTAGACTGTCTTAATGCTTAATCTGCATTTTATATTTTAAGCGGCATCAAAGAAAGAAATCAGGGTATTTTGGTCATAACTGTCCAGAATCTCCAGCAGAAGAGGAACTTTGGTCTTCACATTGGTGCCTTTAAACTTGAACTTATCAATGAAGAGGTCCGTGATCATGCCTGAAAGAGAAATGCACATTTTCAGCCATTAGCTTTCATAACCTAAAAGAATACATTTTCCTTAAGGCAAATGTACCCTTTGAATACAGAGAGCCATTTAAACAAGTCTTTTTTTTTTTTTTTAAGGATCTCTCTTTTTTTTCTTTTTTTTTGGGGGGGTCTAGACTTGTGATTTAAAATCACAAAAGGGTTAATCACTGTTCTTTAAAATATTAAGTATAAGAAACTCAACTTCTAGGACAGTGGTCTCTAAACATTTTATATGCAAATCATAGTAGGTAATTGATAGGGAAAGCCACTACAATTTTCCAAGCAGGGAGACTGATGTAGTCAGAGCTACACTTTAGGAAGCTTACTGGTAGATGGAAGAAAGCCTTGAGGAAGACAGACCCAAAAGCAGACCCCTACAATAGTCCAGAGATAAGCTGAGGAGGGCCTATTGATAGCACTACCAGAGAAGAGAAGGGGCACAAAGGAGAGAAGTTCAGAGGTAAAATCAGCATGCCAAAGATTGGAGAAAGGGGATGAGAGAATAAGGAATTGAGGATGACATGGAGGTTGTGGTGACTAGGAGTGTGGTGGTGCCCTCAATAGTAAGAGAAGGAAAGAGTAGAAACAAGAGGAAGAAGGGAATCCTGGGAAAAGAGAATGAGCTCAGTTTGGGACCAGTTGAGTTTAAGATATCCAACAATGAGTGGTGGTGAGATACTGAAGAGGAGTAGAGAGAGTAGGGTTAGATAAGATCTGAGAATCATCTGCACAGAAAAACTAACTGATCTGATGAGATGACTATGTGCAATGGCATTGATGGAAAAAAGAAGAGGGCCCAGGATAGAGGCCTATGGGATTTCGATGGTCAGCACATACAATATGGGAGAAAATCCAGCAAAGGAGATAGAGACAGAAAGGAGGAAAACCAGGACAGAAAGGGGGCTTCCAGTCAAGTAAGGATTGAAGAAAAGCCACTAGACTTGACAATTAAGAGGCTGGCAATGACTCTGAACCTGTCTTTGATCATGTACCATTCCAGCTGCCACCTTTAACCTTTAACAATCTCACAAACTGCCCTCATTTCCTTCAGCTCAAGCAGCTACTCCTACCTGAGTCTTTTTCTGATGTTCCCAAGGTTGATACCCCTCCATCCAATCATCTTGTTCTGTTTTGCATCTTACCTATATTTAGTCCTGATGGTGGGCACAACTCTGCTTTTGTCTTGATCTGTCTAGTACCTAACACATGGCAGATGTTAAATAAATGACTGTTTCATATTACCTCCCACAGTCATCTGGGCCTGGCCTGGGCCTGGTGCTCCTAGCAGTTGCTCAGATCCCATATGCCCTTGGGCTCTTTGACAGCTGCTGCTGCAGCATATTCCCAGTTCATCCCTGAGCCACCGCCATACTTGAGCCTGGTCAGGCTGCTAGGAACCATTCTCACACCCCATTGCCCAACCTCCTCAGACTCTTTAGCTCATCCTGTCTCTGCCCCCAACACCAGAGATGCTCAGTCAGCCTTTGGAGAGAGAAGGGAACAAAAAGAGGAATCCATAATTCTCTCCAACACAGAGGAGCCTCACTGTTTGTTCGGTATCAAAGTTTCAGGATATAATTCACCATTAAAACTACTTTAATAAAGGGCAGAGGCAAACAATTAAATAGTTATTTTGTTTATATTTTGTTTATACAACACTAATAACTAGTCTGTCTAATTTTTTAAAAAGTAAATTGACTAGTTTTTTGTCACAATGTAGACAACACCTGACTTTTAAAAGATCTGTAAATATACCATTTAAAACTCTGGTTTCCAGTTTGATTTGATCAGGTTGTAGTTTTATTTTATGGCTATAGTTAAACATCAGAAGAAATGGGCTATCTACTCCCTCCAGCTGTCTTCAGCATCAAAGCAACCTGTCTTCATAAGGGATGAATGCAATAATTGATGTTGACCATGAAGAAGGAACAAAGAAACACTTATTAAGTGCTCACTAGGTTCCCATCGTTGTCAGGACCAGGGAATACAATGGCAAAGCACCACCATACCCTCCTCGGATAGGCTCCGAGATCATATGGTGTGTCTGATATAGGGCTGGGGGATGGACTCAGTATGATTTCATTGGCATAGGCAATTCCCATATGAGGAAACTCTCTCTAATAATGCAGGTAGCACCTTCTCTGCAAGGCCTGGTCAGAGAGTAGACTCAAGCACTGAACAGTTAAGTGATCTAAGTCCCACAGCAGGACTGGCACCCTAGTCTTTCTGGTTCTGAGGCTAGTTCTCAAAATAAGACAGCATACAATTATCTCTCTTTGAATAGAGATCACTTTGGAAAAAACAAAAACAAACATTTCTTCTTTGGAGGAAAAGTTTCTGCACAAATCCCAAAAACTCTCCCAAAAGGCAAAGTGAAATAGGAACTAATCACTCAAAAAGGCCACCCTGCAGAGTGAGCCAATTATGTGGAATATAGGTAAAATCCAAACATGAAAAATTTAATTTAGTTATCTTGAACAAGTAGGAAGTGATCTTTAAAATTTTAAATTTAAAAAGTGCCAGTCTTATGCTGTTTTTTTATGCTGTTTATAGGGATCAACAGGGTAGGAGACAGGGGTCACAAGCCTCCTCTGACCCTTACTCTGTGGCATAGACAAGACCCTCACTTTTTCAGTGCCTTTTATTAGGAGAGGACATGTATCATTTTAATTTAACTATAAGAGTAAAATCTGAGTACAAATATTTACACATTTAGATACCTAAATGAATATGTCTACAGCTTCAAGATTTAAATCGTGTTCCACATATTGTAAGAGAATAAATAAAACATCTAGAAGTCCCCTAATTTCTTCTTGGGGCTTATTAAGCTTTTAGAAACAATGATGCCAGAGAAGGTTGCTACAACATCTCTCTTCTGACAAATTTTTGTATCAGAGTGAGTAAGCAGTCTAAGAACAGGATACATAGTCCCTTATAGAGTAGCTCAAATCAAACCTGGAACCCAGCCTGACTGTGACCTTAGGCAAATCATCTAAACTCTCAGTGGTTTTGGGCAGGAGTTAAGTTTTTCATCTCCTGAAAAATCACAGGTGTGGACAAAACACACACACACACACACACACACACACACACACACACACACGAGATCCCTAAAGACTGGCACTTTAGCTGGATCATTCCTGAGGGTTCTAAAAAGTCCTGGAAGCTTTGATTTTGTCAAGCTGAGGGCCAGCTTTACCCATAATGCCTAGCTTTCCAGGTGCTATGAATACGTCTGAGCATCAGTTGAAATGTGGGCTAACTGACCATAGAGTCTTTCCAGGTGTGCAGGCTGTTTCTTGTACTCTTCCTGTAGGCGGTCAGCCTCTTCTAGAATACAGCGATATTCTGGTATCAGAAAGTCAGTGTTTCCTTCATGTACCTGTAATTCCTTATTGGGATAAAACAAAGTCATCAGTTAGTCCACAAATTCAACTGCATGAGGGAATTTTCAGAAGTGGCCTTTTTGCCCTTCCTAGTAAAGTCCCCTATTACGTAGCAATAGCAGTAGACAGATGAATATTGAGAAGGTTATTTTCAGATTCTAGAGTAGGGCAAATTTTCTAAATATCTGGCATTTCTTCAAAAAACTTTACATCCTTTTGTCCAGTGTTTCCCAAGAACTGGTCCATGACTACCTAACACCAGTCCATGGTAAATTAATCTACAAAAAATTACTATGAACAGCCTTCATTTTATAAGACCTATAAACTTACCAAATAACAAGCTCTCCTTCCCCTCCCAGCCTCCTCTTCCCTCACCTTGAACCCAAGCCATTCTTCTGCTTCCTTCCTGGCTTCCACTTTCCACCTTTTTCATTACAGAAGGCTACAATGTCACAGCTTTATTGCTCATCAGAGTTAGATGGACCTTCAAAACCACTGCATTCAACACCTTCGTTTTCTTTCTTTCTTTCTTTCTTTTTTTTTTTTTTTTGCTAAGGCAATTGGAGTTAAGTGACTTGCCCAAGTCACACAGCTAGGAAGTATTAAGTGTCTGGGGCTGGATTTGAACTCAGGTTCCTCCTGACTTCAGGACAGGTGCTCTATCCACTGTGCCATCTGGCTGCCCCAACATCTTCATTTTAAAGCTAAAAAAACCAGGACCCAAAGATATGACTCAGAAAGGTTACAGACCTGTAATCAAGTTAATTTACTCTCTCCGACTACTTTCTGCCACCCAAGTTTCAGAGAACAGTGAGGAACGGTTCACAAGCTGCCAAACTTCCTTTTCTTCTTTCCTTCCTTCCCTTCCTTCCTTCACTTTTTCCTTCTTTCCTTCTTTCTCCCTCTCTTCCTTTTTTCTTTCCTTCCCTCCCTTCCATCCTTCCTTCTTTCCTCTCTTCTTTCCCTCCTTCCCTTCCCTCATCCTTTCTTCCCTTCCATCTTTCCTTTTTTCCTTCTCTCCTTTTTACCTTTCCTTCATTCCTCCATTCCCTTTCTTTCCTCCCTTCTTTCCTCCTCCCTTCCTTTCCTCCTTCCTTCTTCCCTTCTTTCCTTCCTTTCTTCTTCCCTCCCTCCTCCTCTCTCTCCGTCTCTCCTTTTCTACTTCCCCCTCTCACTTCCTCCCTTCTTTCTTTCCTTCCTCTCTCCCTTCCCAAAATGTCCCAAATTTTAAAATGGATAACTTTATTCTTTGAATAAAATCAGAAATATAGCACTTAAATGAAATATTCTGGAAAATGGCATAATGGGATTAAATGAATCTTAAAAACTGCTTACTTTTAAAGCATCAATTAATTGCACTTTTTTGGCCAACAGTAGCTGGTATTCCAGTTTTGGGTGGATCAGCTTTAATGTGTGATTCACAGATATTTCATTGATATCTAAGAAAGAGAAGATATTGAGTATAGTGAGTTTACTAATGCACTATTACATAATTTTTTTAAACTGGAATTTTTAAAATTAATTAATTTATTTTTACCATAAGCTATGTTGAGATTTATTTTTCTTTTTGTGGCTTCTTTAGAAAGAACATCTTTTAGGATGGATATTGTAGAAATGTTGTCCGATTTAAAGACTCCTTCTCCTTTTCTAAAAAATTAATATTTTTGAAAAAACATTAGGAAATTATGGTCCAGTTCACAAATTCTTTTTTCTAGAAGCTTAGAGTTAAAAATCTGATTTGATTTTAGAATTTATTAACATGAATCATATGAACTAATAATATACCATGAATTCTTTGCAAAATTATAAACAAGTGGCCCTACTAGATTAGCTGGGATTATCAATATGCTGGTAAATCCTGAAATGTTTGTGCTCCCACTAAAGGAGGCAGAGGAAGCATGGCTGTTTCCCTGGCCAGAAGGTTGTGGAGGCCAAGATAGAACTCATCTAAATAAAGATGGAGGGGGCAGGGAAGGGAGAGGGAAGAGAGAGACCTGGAGATTGGAGAGAAGAGGGGGTAGATACCTTGGCTGGTGTTAGGTTTTCATTTTCCCTTGGGTTTTCTCCTTTGAATCTCCCCTTCCTCTCTTCAAACTCCAAATATGCCCTCTGATCTCATATTCTACTCAAGGTTCTTCATCAGTTATCCTCCTTTCTTCTATCTCCAGCCTCTTCTCTCTTCTATCCTCTGCTTCCACAAATACAATCAAGTTCCCTGAGCCCCATCACCATTACCACTTCCTCCAAGCTACCTCTTCATCTCTCCTTCATCATCCAACTTCACTGAATTAGGAGGCAAGACCTTTTGCCATTGAGGCTGTAGGCAAAATAAACTAGTTGTCCTCAGAAGTTATTTCCAGTTCTCAGGTTTGGGGAAAATGTACTTTTTTCCATCACTCTACTGAAAGTGCCCTGTCAGAGCTTTCTACAACAACAAATCTAACGCCTTTTTTCTCAATCCTCATATATGCATGGTGTACTAGGACCTGCTAATGGCCCCTTCTTCTCTTTTACTCTGCTTGCTGTCAATGATTCTGAAGAGAATACTCTATATATAGTTGTGTATATACACATATATCTGTGTATATGTGTGCAAGGTCTTAAATATACAGATTCTAGTATAGAATAATTTATATGCCAAAAGGTAGTGTGGATATACAGATATGACAGTGAATTCTCTTTAAAGTACTTTTAAAGTTTCAAACCTAAACATCTCCCAAATCATCATTTCCATATTTAAAATAGAACAGAAAAAAGGATTATATATATGAAATCACGAACATCTGCATGGTTCTTCTTTTTAAAAAATTATATCATGAATTTAATAGGTTATTTTCAAAACTGTTCTATTTCCTTCTGGATTTCCTTCATTTCTCATCAATGCACTTTTAAAAATGCTGCAATGACTTTTTTTTCTTCTGCTTTAGCAATACTATAACCAGCATTACTTTCCTCCCAAATGAAAAGGGGAAAAAAATGCTTGTAACAATCATAGTAAAGCAAAACTAATCTACAGAGAAGCCATATCTAAAACCATATGAGCCATTCTGCATTGAATCCATCATTTCTCTGTCAGGAGTGAGGAGCATATGACATCATCAGTCTACTGGAATCATAATGAGGTACTGCATAATTAAGGGTTCTTAACTTTTTTCAATGATATTTTTTAAAAAACAATGTTCTATTCTCCTAGTTTGGTTCTCTTCATTGTGAATCAGTTCACACAAGATTTCCTTCTCACCATTTCTGTAATAATATTACATTGTTAAGAATATTATAATATTCTGTAATAAATATTACATTATTTTCATCTGTCATAATTTGTTTAGCCATTATGGACACTCTCTATTTCCACTTCTTTGCTACAGAGGAAATATAAATATTTAGACATAAGATCCTTTTCCTCTTTCTACTATTTTTAACAGTCAAGAAGTCTTGGTGAATCTGGTTCTGCCACCTAATAACTATGTCTCTCTGGTGAATCACAATCTCTTTGAGCCTCAGCTTTTTCTGAGGCTAAAAAATTCCATTTATACAAAGGGGATAATAACCTCAGCACTAGGCAAAACACAGTATTTCAGACTTCAAAGTTCACTGTTATTGTGGCCCTTTATATAACTCTTCTCTGTGGCCTTTGTTGGCCCTTCTTCCTTTACCCTACTCCCTAAATGTAGGCATCCTGCAAGTCTGTTCTTAACCCTCTATATTCTTCACACACTTTACAATCTCTTCCATGGACATAGTTCCCACTATGAACATAGCTTCCAAATGCATATGACCAGGCTTACATTTCTAATTAACTGACTGACTATCCATCAAACATCAAATTCACCATATGCCAAATAAACCTTTCCTTTTTCCTACTTTAGAAGAAAACTACTTCTTCTAACTCCTTTTTTTCTAGCCTCTCCATGTACCAACTTCTCCATCATCCAGGATTGGAATACTAGGAGCATCATTAACTTCTATTCCAAGGCAACTGACAAGTTCTATGGATGCTATCCCTAAAATACATCATTTCATCCCCTTGTCACTATCCACATTTAAATCCTTTTTGTTTTTACTTGGGCTAATGCAGGAGCCTACTAAATGATCCATCTTTTGTCTTCCTCCCTTCCCCCCCAATTCCAATCCCTCTTTAGTACACTCATACCTATAATTTCCTAAAGCCCAGTACTGATCATGGCACTGTCTAGTGATAACTCATTCATGCTTAAGGCCACAATTGTCACAGTTCTTGTGATAACATCTCAATTAATATCTCCTGTCTTCTTCTTTCATCTGAATTCCAGTCTCACACCTCCAGCTGCTACCAAGACATTTTTGCTCAAGAATTTTGTTGTCATCTCATAACTCTAATTTTCTGAAACTGAATTCATCAGTTACTTTCACCAGATTCATATGGCAAACTTTTTTTCCTGTCAAAAATTCTACAGATTCGCCTTCTGAAATGGTATTATGTTCATCATCCCTTCCAATCCATTCTTACCTTCACCTCCCCACAGATAGTCTCAGCCTTTATCACATTATCCTTTCACATTGGATTAAAACAAGTCACCAGCCTCCCAGCTGACCTACCAAACTCTTAGACTCTCTCTTCAAATCAATTCTACACAGCACTACCAGAATAATCTTTAAGGATTACTGTTTAAACAGGCCATTCATCTGCCAAATTGTGGCAATTTGTGGCCCTTTTATCAAGGATTTTATTTCTTCTCATTATAAACTTGATAAACATAAACTTTTACATACACAAAGGTCAGAACAAGAAGACTATATATGAGACCATGAGAATCTGTGACATTTACTTAATTTGGTACAAAGCAGATTCAACTCATTCTCAAAGCTGCTAATGTATCTGCCCCTGAGCTTTCACCTACTCTCCCTACTCTCCCCATTGGTGTTCTCTATCTTATTTTGGGAACATCACTACCACAAGCTCCTACCATCCTTAAAAAAAAAAAAAAAAAAAAAAAAACAATGCTGAGGGAATTAACAGACAGATTTTTTTGGAATTGATGATTAAAATGTACACTTCACATTTGTTTTCAATGTCAAGCATTCCTTTATTTGCAGCAATAATGGTTCGATCATGAAGATTAATCTGATTACTTATTTATCAGAAGAAAGAAATTCAGTGCTGCAGGGAACACTAAAGAGTGCCAGGTTACCTCCTGGGATATGGTATACAGATTTTACTGCTCTCCCTCGTATTTCTGAGCATAATGCTACATACTCCCCAAATGTCTGATAAAAACTTCTTGGCCGAATAACATTAGGACCTTATTTGTATTTCTGTATCTCAACTTCCCCATTTATAAAATGGGGATTAGTACTTAAGATAAGTACTAATACTTCTCAAGGCCTTCATTATGTTTCACAGAAACCAGTCAGTCTTTATTTTGTTCTCTATGGCCTCAACCAATGCCTATGGTCTCTCCCTTTTCCAATCCCTTCTACATGATATACAAATGAGCTTCTTCTTTTTTTTTTTTTTTTAATTGTAATTTTTTATTGACAGAACATATTCCTGGGTACCTTTTTTGCAACATTATCCTTGCACTTACTTCTGTTCCGACTACAAATGAGCTTCTTAAAAGTCTGGGAACATCATGTTCCTACTCAAAAAACTTTGGTAGCTCCCTACTTGGTTATTAAGTAAAAATATCAAACTTTGACTTCTAAGATCTTCCAAAACTATTTTTCCACCTTCAGTTCACATTTCTCACCTAAACTAACAATACATTCTTCTCAATCTGATCCAGACAGAATTCACTCAGAAACATTCCACATTTTAGATTTCTTTCTAAGTCTCTCATTAGAATAAATATAAACTCCTTGAAGGCAGCACCACCTTGGCTATGGTTTTAATATCCCCAGAACCTGGCCTAGAATGGGGTACTTAATCAAAACTAATCATTCATTCATTCATAAGCAGAACAGATTGCTTTAAGAGGAGTGGATTCCCCCTCTACCAGCAAAGGTTATATTTAAGACTATTAGTTGGGCATGTTGTAGAAGACACTCTCGTTCAGCTGTGAGTTGGACTAAGGTGATCTCTGAGATCTTTTCTCTCTGGGATTCCCTTTCATTGCCCAAGCCATTCCCAGGCCTGTAATGTACACCCTCTTTCAATTCTGGCCAGAGGCCCATTTCAGTTACTTCTTCCAAGAGCTTTCCTAGTTCCCTTAGGCCATCTCCTCCATAGTCCAAATAACTTGCTTAAAACCTTTTTCTCCCTCCTTTCCTCTTCCCTCCCAACAGTTAAAGAACTAAGATCAAATCAACTCCGACATTGTTCCGGCATAAAATGTGCCAATCTCTTCCCTAAGTAATTTTCAGTAACTCCACCCTAGCCACTCCCCAGCAGAGGTCCCCATGGCGATATAAGTTGCTTAAGAGGAAGGACTATGCTTTTGTATTTCACTCCTCAGTACAGTCTGAAATGTAATAAATCCTTAAAAAATGTCTTTACATCCATTCACTCAAAGTAAACAATGTCCTTTCAAACAACTCCAAGAACATTACTTTTACCTGTAAGTACTTTCTAGTTGTGTATCTAGGAAGGTATTTTGAAAATAGAATGTCACACACTCTCCTGCTGGAGTTTTTTCTGGAACCTCAGGCAGGCAAAAGACAACCCAGGAGTGAACTTCAGCAAAACTGAACTGGCCTGTCAAAGTCAATGTGTTCATGGGCCTGCAATTTAAAAAAAGAAACATAAAACATTACAAGAGTCATTTAGCATCTGATCATAGAAATTAACAGTGAATATACAATTCATAGAATTCCTCTCATGTACAGCAATACCACCAATGACCCATTTTTTATTTCTTCCCTGTGGTTACTTAACATTTCAGTTCAGTTTGACAAGCATGATATTCTCTTGCTCAATGCCTTAGAACTCTGAACACAATCTCCAGCTGCCTGTAGGACCACCTCTACCTGGGGATCTCACCAAGCAATGTCAAAAACCAGATTTGTTGCCATCCTCCCTAGACTTGCTCCAATGTGTGACTTAAGCACTTCTGCCAACAGCCCCACCCAATTCTCCATATTTGGAACCCCACCATGGGCTCTGAGAGGTTTCCTAATTATTACCTATGTACTTGGTACAAGTCCCATTCTTCTGCCACTGAAGTAGGGACCAGATGATCTCTAAGGCCTAAGATTTCTCCCATGTTTCTCATCCCCCAATCAGCTATTCAATCCTGTTTGTTATCTCCCCATAGTGTTTTTCCAAACTCTCACACTCAGTCTCTGTGTCTGTCTGTCTCTTTCTCTGTCTCTGTCTGTCTCTCGTTCTTATTCTCACTCTCTTTACCACATTCCGCTCCCCCACTCCCCTTCTAGCTGGATCACAGCAGAATCTGCTATCCAACCTCCATGCCATGATTTTCTTCCCCTTCTCAGCCTTTCTTCCTGTTCCTCCCAAAAAAATATTCATATGAAGCACTCTGGTGTTCAATTGCATCATTGCTAAAAGGCCTTGAGGGACTTCTAAGGGGCGAAGTGGAGAGAAGTCTGGGCCTGAAGTCAGACATTGATCAACTAGATGGTGCAGGTCCAGGGACTCCCATCTCTCAGCCTTATTTTCCTCATCTATAAAATGAGGAATAATCATAGTATCTACTTAACAAATGCTAAGTGCTCTGAAAACCTTAAAGCATCACATAAAGACTGGCAAGGAAGAAGAGGAGCAAGAGAAAGAAATAAAAAGAATGAGGAGGAGGAGGAATCTTGCCCTCTGGTGCCATGTTCTACACTTCAAAAATCACATGTTATGCCTACAATGGGCATCTCTCTCCTCTGCCCATCTTGTAAATGCCATCTATACTATAAAGGACAACTCATTTTCATTGTTCACCAACATTATTTATTGCCAATTCAAGTGCAGCCTCCTCCAGGAAGATGGCCCTGATTGTAGTAGTTCTAATCTCAGCTTAGACACTTACAAGCTGTGAGATCCTGAGCAAGTCACTTCATGTGTTCAGCGTTGGTTTCTTTCCTCAACTGCAATAAGAGAGCCGCACTCAGTAGCCTTTAAGGTCCTTTCCCAGCTTAATGCTAAGACACTCTATGACTTTTCCCGATCTCACACAGTCTGAATAAGGACCCCAGAATTTCTTAAGTACCTTCCATGTGCTAGGCACTGTGCTAAGCAACTTCTAAGTATTGTCTCATTTGATCCTCCAAATAACTCTGTGTTACGATTATCCTCATGTCACCGTTGAGACAACTGAGGCAGACAGAGGCTAAGCTACTTGCCCCAACTGCTACAGCCAGAACTGGGAGGCTCATGTGCTGAGCACTCTGGCGCCACCTAGCTGTCTCTCCAGGAGCCTCTTAAGTGTATGCTCGGCATTCCTCAGTTCTCCCAGAATGCAAACCTTCTTTGGGAACTGTTTTGCGTTTGCTGAGCCTAATTCAGAACCGGGTACAGTAGTCACATAGTCTCCCTTCGTATGGTAGGAAATGTCCTACAATTGTGGGGACAATGTAAATGGGACTCCATATGGTCTGTTTTGAGGGTAGCAGGTTTTTCAGGGTTATAATTGAATACAACTGAGAACTCAGATGGGAAAGTAGAGGAGCTGGAAATCCATTTCAGAAGTCCTCTAAGTGAAAGCAAAAGCTCTTACTATTGAGCAGAACCATCTTGAACGGAATCTAAGAAGTTAAATATACTAACACCACTAAGGAAAAACTTGTATGTAGCTTCAAAAATTGATAAATTACAAAAATAAATATCTTTAAATCCAGTAAACAATAAAATCAAAGTGTTCAGTCCTTTGTCTTACCTGTCATGATCAATAAAATGAGTTCTCTGATGAAGTGAAAGCGGCTTGATCTGATACTGCCGAACCTGGCAGGTTTTAGGCTGAATTCTTGGAGTTACATATGCTTGTAGCATACCATATTGGCCTTCAATTGATCGAATCTGATTTCAGTACAAAGGGAAAAAGAGTTTTAAAAAATCTCAATGATCTTAGAGACCAAAAATATCTGAAGAAAATCCTTACTGCAATTAATTTAAAATGTCAGATCTCGGTTTTTTTAAAATGTGTAATATCAAATAACTAGAAGGAAAAATAAGTATTCCATTAAAAAGGTAATTTTTAAAAATAAAATGACTAAGCTATAATAAAGAAATTGAAACCAAATCAAAAGATTTTGTCCCACCTGTCACTAGTCAAACAAGCATTTATTAAGCACTTACTGTGTGCCAAGCCCTGGGGATACAAAGAAAGGCAAAAAACAGCCCATGATCTCTAGGCACTCACAGAATAATGGGGGAGACAACTGGCCAACAATTTGTACAAACAAGATATTCATGGGATAGACAGATGTTCAAAGGGAAGGCTTTGGACACTGGGCAACATAGGAAAACTTCTTGCAGAAGGATTCTGAGCCAAGTCCTGAAGGAAGCCACAGCTGCAAGGATCAATAGCAGAATGAATTAATACTACCTTGTAGATAGTTTGAAAAATAGCCTTTGAAACATGAAGTATTTTTCACATCCCCTGATTTTACCAGCTCGGTAGATATCTCTTCAATACATTCCTCATAAGCCAAATAAATCTAAAGTCTTTCAAACAACTTTGTCCCAAGTCTCAGCCCAGTGCTTGGTACGGTGATCGATGCTTACTCATTGATAAGAAAATTGTTCTGCAAAATTTAGATTTCTATTAGTTATAAAACTAATGACGTGAAAGCCTGTGAGTCATATTGAACAGAGCCAATCTTAAGAAAATTTGATCTGAGTTCAAGTTTTACCTCTGGCACACCCCAGCTATAAGAACTTGGGCACTGTCCTATACTGAGCACTGATCCCAAAGTCTCAGTTGTTAAGTAGGTGCTGGAGGTGCCAATCTACACTGGTGAAAGGAGTTTCCTTAAAGATGAGTACTCTTAAATCATTGTACACAGCAAAAAGATTATATGAAGATCCATTCTGATGGATATGGCTAGATGATTGGGGCTAGTTCTAATGATCTTGTGATAAAGAGAGTCATCTGTACCCAAGGAACTAAATGTGGATTATAACATAGCATTTTCATTCTTTTTGTTGTTTGCCTATATTTTGTTTTCTTTTTCATTTCCCCCCCTTTTTGATCTGAATTTTCTTGTGCAGCATGATAATTGTATAAATATGTGTGTATACATATATATGTGTATATATATATATATATATATATATATATATTAGATTTAACATATATTTTTTAAACATGTTTAACATACACTGTATTACTTGCCATGGGGAGGAGAAGGGAAAAATTTGGAACACAAGGTTTTGCAAGAATCAATGTTGAAAAATTATCCATGCATATGTTTATATAATATATATATATATATATATAATAATAATAAAAAAAAGATAAATACTCCTAGACTGATAAATTCACAGGTCTAAACCAAATTGGGAAAGGAGAACTTAAACAGCACTTTAGTTTTCCAAAATATTTTATACTGAATTTTTTTCCCTATTTGACCCTCAAAACGGTCCTGGGAAATGGGCACAACAGATATTAACTCCATTTTAGAAATAAAGAAACAAAAATTTATGTTCATAAAACTAACATTTCTGAAGCAGAATTCAAACCCAGATCTTAAGGCTCCAAAACTAGTTTTCTTTTTACTATACTACTCTATGCTACCTCTTTAAAACTAAACATTTTTAAAGCTTTGGCAATAGATATAAGCTTCAGTTATTTGAAAAATTATTTACTTACCTGAGATACCTAATTGCCCAGTAATGTCCACTAAACTATGACTATACACTTGTATTGCTATATACTTGTAGAGCCTCTTTTCCCTGCTCCCCCAAAAAAACTAATTCAAGAAAGAAGATGGAGAGAGAAAACATTTTTACAGGAGGGGGAAATAACATAAACAGAACATTTCTCTAACTGAACAAAATAACTGAAAAAATAGTTTTCATGAAAGTCTACTTCCCTCATTTTATAGATTTGGAAAAACAGGCCCAAAGAGCAATGCTTTTCCCATGGCCACGATTCTGGATAAAGGGAGGATCAGGCCTGGGGCCCAGGTTATTTAACTTGCAGTCAGGTGCTTTCTCCTCATCAATAAGAGACCCTGACTTAACAGACATATAATGATTTCTGACTAAAGAATCTTTGAAGACAATAGTGTCAAAATGCTTCAAGCCATCCAAAATTAGTTCAGCACTTTTAGCCAATGTTAATTATACTCCAAATATTTCAGTAAAAAATGAGAGATACTGACCAACAAGAATTTATTTCTGAACAGAGATCAAAAGTAACTTATTTATTGAATTATAAACTACATCAATTAACACTTCATGAAAGAAAAAAAACTTAGATAAATTAATAAATTCTATGTCAAAACTTTTAAATTCTAAGATTACAAATTGAAAAATAATGGATTATAATTCTTTTGTTGTTAGGTTTGACCTAAGTATGCTAACTCTTTATTAAGAATGATCATCATCATTACTGATCTAGTCATTCTGGAAAGCAATTTGGAACTATGCCCAAAGCACTACCAAACTGTGCATATAACCTTTGATTCAGACCCATTACTAGGTCTGTATGCCAAAAAGATCATAAAAGATTTTGCACATATTGCAAAAATGTTTGTAGCAGCTCTTTTTTGTGGTGGCAAGGAATTGCAAATTGAGATGCCCATAAGTTGGGGAATGACCAAGTAAATTATGATATTTGAATGTAATGGAATCCTATTGTTCTCTAAGAAATGAAATGATGAAATTATTTTCAGAAATCTGGACTTACATGAACTGATGTTGAATGAAGTGAGCAGAATCAGAAAAATATTGTACACAATATAATAGCAAGATTGTGTGATGATCAGTGATCTAAGGCAATTCCAACAGACCTGGGATGGACGATGCTATCCATGTCCAGAGTAAGAACTATGAAACTGAATGTACATAGAAGCATACCATTTTCATCTTTTGGGGGTGTATTTTTTATTTCTCATGGTTTTCCCCTTTTGTTTTGATTTTTCTTTCACAATATGACTATGATTTAATGTAGAAATATGTTTAGCATGATTGCACACATATAACCTGTAACACATTGCTTGCTGTTTTAGGGAGAGGAAAGGGAAGGAAGAGAGGAGAAAAAAATAACTGGAACTCAAAATCTTACAAAAGTGAACACTGAAAACTATCTTTACATATAATTGAAAAAAAATAATATTAAGTAGGGGAAAAAAAAGAATGACCATCATTTACTAATTTAGGATGAGCTTAAAAATAAAACCAATAAAATAAGTTTTGAGCTAATGCCTCATAAAAATGATATTCAACATGACTCTTGGTAATTGCAAAAAGAAAGTTTCAAAAGATTTCTTCCAATCATAAAAAGTCAACACTTTATATAAGATTACCAAGAATGACTATCATTTTAGGGAGGAGTTTAGGGGAGGGCTAAGTATAAGGAAATGAAGAAGATAAAATCATTTGGTTTTAAATGAGCTCACTAATGGGTCCAAAAGACAATGATCAGAAGAGAAATAAAAGACTCAGATAAAAATATTTTTTTCAGCTGATGTTTTCAGCAGGATTCAGGGCAGCCATTTCAAATACTTTACCTTGAGCTCCAGCCTAGTAGTATTTGCTTGGCACCGATAAGTGGCCAGGAGGAAGTTCTCATTTACCTGTAAGGAATTCATAGTTGATGAAAAGGATGAAACAATTTTATGTAAAAAAATTTGTAAATAAGATATTTATCCTAAAACCATTCTGGTTAGAATTTAATTACAAAAAATAATGTTCATTTCTTTTATTTTTATTGTAATTAGCAATTAAGGAAGACATGATTTATGACCTAAGTTACTGTAAATGTGGTTGATTTATACTGAACAACTTTAAATAAAATCATATGAACAACATAGAATTTATTTTTATTTTTCTGAAATTAAATATAACAACTAACATTTATATTCTCTTTAAGATTTGCAAAGTTCTTTATATTTGATTCTCACAATAAATTCTATGAGGTAGGTGCTCTAATTCTCATCATTTTACAGATGAAGAAACCGAGGCTAAGAGAGCTTAAGTGACGTGCCTAGTTAGGATCATACAACAAAAGTATCTGAGGCAGATTTGACATAAGCTCTTGCTACTTCCAAGTTTAATACTCTATCCATTGCACAAACAGATGACATTTCATGATTTATAAGTAATCAATATTTAAACTCTTTAAGATGAAAATTATTTATCTGTAATTTTTCCTAAAACAAAATTCCCTAAAAATGAAAACAGGGACATTTTAGTATTTTTTTCCCTCTCAGTATTTACAGCTGAATATAAATGTAATATTAATTACAGGAAACTAGTCCACTAAAACAAATTCACTCGTGCAAAATCCAAAAGCTACTGACTCCCATTGGTTCTAGGCTTAGGCTCAACAGTCATCCAAGGAGCAGCAAGGCCAGTAGTGGGAATTCTTTTTGCCCAAACTCAAAGCAAGTCTGATTTCATGGCAAACCCTGCATTTCAAAAAGTCAGTCATAAAGTTCACCAAATAGCAGCATTGAGAAGCCTTAATCTTCAGAAAGTCTCAAGCAGAAAGGAAAAAAAAATGATGACAGAATGTTTTATAATCTGGATTTACTTACCTCTATATCAGAGCTGCTAAAACTAACCACAGCTGAATTCTTATCTACATCAAGCAGATCTATTGGAACATCACTCTAGATGTAACAATTGAGGGTAAAGAAGGGGAAGAGAAGAAATATTTCTTAATTTATGAATATATATTCTCAAGCACTTTCAATTCTACTCTCTTAAATTACATTTGAAAATATATATTACTGTAAAATCAAAATTTGAGAAAACAATGATCAATCTAACCAAATAATCTTTTACTTACTTTATAATCAATATGCTTACTATGTAATCAATTACTTTGCTACCTCAACATTTATTAAAATCAATAAGCCAATCTCTCATAAGATTTGGGGACATTAATACATGTCAACACACACACACACACACACATACATACATCACACCAGGCTGAATTGTGGAATTTTTCCTAGCTCTGCTGGAACCAGTCAAAACAACAAAAAATTGGGTGGCCCAATACAAGGGGTAAAATGATGATCTCTAAAGTCCTTTTCAACCCTAAACTATGACCTGCAACGATCATTAAACAGTAGGAAACAACCTGGCTCATGATACCCAATATCTGCAATTAGCTCTTACCTCCTCACTAACAAAGAAAAAACTAATTTTCTGATCTAAAGTAAGCAGTTAAAATGTTGGCACCACTAAACAAAAGAATCTGGGCTTTTAAATGACTTTCAAAGAGATGGCAATAGGAGATTTCCTAATGTTCTTCCATCTTTCTTCCTTAGTTGTATCTTACTCTTTCTTTCTTTCTTTCTTTTTTTTTTTTTTTTGGCCTTTTTTTCTTTCCTCTAATTGTCTTTAGGGTCTTGAGATGGAGAGCTGACTTAAAGACTTTGGAGTTCATCTCAGAAGATTAAAAAACTCTAGGATTGGAACCCAGATCTTGTGACTCTAAATTCAATAGTCTTTCCACTACATTGCCATGTATTTTCATTCTACTCCTCTCCTCACTCCAATCCTTCTTTCCTATTTCATTTTAAATTTGGAGCCTGAGCTAAGATCAGATAGACAGACATATAGATAAATATATATATATATAGATAAATAGATAGAAAGACAGATAAGAGGTCTAATATTACTCCCCATGATTTCATTTACTTCTTACTAAACTAGGGAACTGATGGAATAACTAATAAATTGCACCATTAAGTGATATCATTTCAAAAAATATTTTAATGTATTTTATAAATTTATATAGATTTATATGATTTATAAATAAATATTTTATTGATGATGCTTTTTATTGTTAGACCAGTCATTTCAGAGTTCTCCCCCCACCAACTAAATCTGTCTTCACCCTAATGATAAAGAAAAACAATTAGACAAATACAATAAGCTTATCTCACAAGATATATAATATATACAGTTTTCTATCTCTCTGCCTCCCATCTCTCTGCCATAATGGAAGAGCTATGTTTTATTTATTATTTGCTCTCTAGGACATTCATTGATTTAATGTATTTTTTAAGGTTTTAACAATTTATTTAAAAATGACTTATTCAATTCAAATATTAAGAATATTTACTAACATTGTATTTATCTCTATCTTGACCAAACTAATTATAGTAGCACTTTTTATGATAGCAAAGAACCTGAAACAATTAAATGTCCATCCAATTGGGGAAGGGCTAAACAAGTGGTGGTGGTGCATAAATGTAATGGAATATGACTATGAATAATGTGACTCCAAAGAATTATAGGAAAGACCTAAATGAACTGATACAAAGTAAAGCAAATAGAACCCAGAAAATAATATACAAAAAGAATACAGCAATGTAAACAAACAACAAAAAGGAATTGAACTTGAATGTGTGAAATTAAAATGATTAAGCCTGGATTCAAAGAAGAGAAAGAAAAAGGATCCTCCCTCCTTTCTTTGCAGAGGTGGGGAAAAGAAGTATGGAATACTGCTTATAATGGCAGACTTTTTTGTTGTACGAGTTTTGCTGAATTGGGTTTTGTTTTTCTTCTTCTAGTTCTTATTCTTTGCTATAACTCTTGGAAGGAATGGCTTTCTGGGAAGGAGAGAGAAGGATGCAAGCAATGGAAAATATATATGATGTAAAAACAAAGAATCAAATAAAATGCATTGTACTTATATTCTAATTTAACTCTTCTTCTGATATCACTTCCTCCAACCTTGTGCTTTTTACTGATAGATGTTCCTAACACCCAAACACAAGAGGAAGGGAATAAGAACCTACCTCCTATAATGTTAGTACAGTCAAGGTCAAGAAAATGGGATGGTTCACTTACCTGTACCATTACATTATCAATAGCTGTTTGTACCTCCAAGATGAGGCTATAACTAGCATCATCCTTATTTAATGTAAATTTGTCATTCACACTAAAGGTTGGCACTGAAGATATTGCTGTGTTAGATTGGGATGACTGCTGGTATTTCTCTCTTTCCTGAATCACCTTAAATTGCAAATGTTCCAAGTCGCTCCTATAGAAAGATGGACAAGTGTACACTCTCAGAAGCCTCAAATATTAGCTACTGAACAAATGAGAAAGCCTGAATTTCTACAATGTGATTTGATTTTGGTGTGGATGCAAACAAGAAATCAATTTTCCCTCTCCCATTTAAATAGCAATAGTAACCAAGAAATGACTAATAGAGTGAGGCCTGAAGGCAAGTGGAGGATCTGGACAATGTAGCTACAGACAATTGGAGCAGGTCAGCTCAAAGATCTTTTGCTATCCACTTGTGACAGAAAGAATAGGCTCTAAGTAAACTTTTGTCAGCTCTCCCTAATTCTTGCTTCTTCATCATAGCTGATACCTCTTTAAAAGGAAGGGATAGTTTTCCCCAAAGTAGCTGCAATCCCTGTGATCACAAGACAAGCTATTCAAGGAGAACCAGAGACAAAAGGAGATCCCATTTTCTAGTCTCTGTAGTCATGGTAATAATAAAAGAGAGCCAGGAGTACAAAATGAAGAGGCTTTAGAGGTTGCTGGGGGAGTTGATACTTCTAGCTGGCTGTGTGACTATAGGCAAATCACTTAGAACAGAACATAGCACACACTTTATAAATGCTTCTTGATTTGAATTCACTACTCAGTGCTGCAGGTAGGTTTATGGGTTTATGGTAAAATATATAATTGAGTTACATTGAAACACATGGTTCCCTCACTAATAGGATGGAGTCCCCTACCCAAATAAAATCAGAACTTGAGCAGAAATAATTTCAGCTATAATTTCAGTGTATCAAGGCTTACGAAATGCTTGGTCATAACAAGTCTCTGAGGCAGGCAGTACAAATGTTATCCAAATTTTACAGATGAGGAAACTGACTTTCTGTATAGTTAAAAAATACCTAGCATTTATGAGTATTTTAAAGTTTGTGGGGCATCTTACAAATATTTTCTCATTTGATTCTAATGATAACCTTAAAAGGCAGGTTCTATTATTATCTCCTTCCTCCCCATTTTACAGATATAAAATTGATACAGACAGAGGTTAAGTGACTTGCCCAGTGGATTTGAACTCAGATCTTGCTGACTCTAGGCTCAGTGCTCTAACCACTGCACAATCCAACTTCCTTACCTTAAAATAAATAAATAAATAAATAAAACAACCAAAAAAAAACAAAAAACAAAAAACAAAAAACCTGTCTAACTTCACAAACCTCAAAAGCAGGGACTCAATCTTAAGTCTTCAGACTCTAAGCCTAATGATCTTTTCTATTACATCATGCAATAAGAAACTTCTATGTGGTCTTCCCCATTACAATGAAAGCTCTGGAGCTTAGATAGGAATCCAATCTTTGCCTTTTTGTATAGAATCAGCACTTAGCACAATACCTGGCACAATACCAGACAATCTTCTTGTCTGATTGAGTAACCTACAAATGCAAAGGACTCATGGCCCACAGACGCCAGAAAACTTGTATAAAATTTTCCCTTTTTAAATGTCTCTATTGGTCCTTTCCAATGACTAGGAAGAGATTCTTCATAATTAAATACTTGGTAAAATGGAATTTTTAACCTGGGGGGCAGGGAGGAACAATATAGGATAAGGTTTTTTCTTCAAACTAAATTTTAAAGACCAAAGACAATTATGATATGTTAATTTTTCATTCCCCTAAATGAATCAATACATTTTAAAGATATAAATTAGATACTTCCTTTCAAACAATTCTGCATTTTAAAGTGAACAAACCAAGTGAACCAGTCTAGAAGAAATCCAACAAAGATTTTACCGCAAAGATGCAATCTTGTTTTGCATCTCCTGGTTTATTTTCAGTTCTTCACCAGGTCCGCTCTCTTTGTGGACAGGCTCTGTGGTCAGACCTGTGATCCAGCCTACAGGAAAGAATCCTGATTACACACCCCCAAAAAAAAAAAATGCTGCCTCAAGGACATCCAGAGGGATGCATGAAGAGGTATCCAGACTCTTCCACCACATATCATTCCACTCCCCTCACTGCCCATCCCCAAATATCAAACTCAACCTCGGGTTTGGCAAATCTTTAAACACATGCCAAATTAACAAGACAAGAGGAAAATTTTTTTTAGACCAATTTGCCTTTCTTTCTAATATGAGAAGCCCAGATTACTGGATAGGGAATGAGAGCAATATACTTCAGTCTATGAGTATAGTGGTATGATGCTCCCAAACCAATCCCTTTATAACTCAGTGCATGGCCTTGAAGACCTGCCAAAGCCCAGAGTGGCTCCACCCAGTGGTTTTCAATGCTAAGGGACAAGGTGATTGGAAATAAGGTAGTACTAAGGAAACACAGTCAAGAGTTTAAAATATCACTCAGTTCTCCAAAATTCCTGGAAGTATCTACTCTACCTGAATATGTTGTTAGCACAATTTCATCATAACCATCTTTCCCCACACAGCCACCCTGGATGGATGTGACACTTTCAGACAATGCCTATGAGAAATATATGAAGCAAGATGTCATTCATTTTAAAATATACACACACACAAACACACACACACACACACACACAGATACACATACATTTCTGGTTAACAATAAGCAACAGGACTGCTTATCCTATTTGCATGGTGATTAAAAAAACCCTAGGCTTAATAAGCGTACAGAAAAAGTTTTGCTGTTAACATATAAACACATAGTGTATATGCATATATACATGTGATAATAAACACACACACACACACACACACACACACATATCAATACAATGTTTCAGTTTTGTCCAACTCTTCATAACCCCAACTGGGATTTTCTTTACAAAGAACTGAGCGGTTTGCTATTTCCTTCTCTAGTTCATATTACACATAAGAAAAAGAGGCAAATAGGGTTAAGTGAATCCAGGGTTGCACAGCTAGTAAATGTCTGAGGCCAGGAAGATAAATCTATCCACTCTGCCACCTAGCTGACCTTAGATAAATATAAAAGTTTTAAAAATCTCAAAATTAGAAAAAAATGTTTTCCTTTGAAAACAGTAAATTTTCAGATTCAGATGATAAGACAGATACTAGTATTAATAAAGTAAAAACTATTATACATTTAATTTTAAATATTAACACAAAATGAACCTATATAATTATTCACACTTTAAAATGAATTTCAATCTACAATAGTCCATTTTATAGATTATTCTATAAATAAAATAGTTCATTTCCTTACTGATCAACATATTTTCAAGTGCATATGTGGAATTTGTATATACATTTTTATTAATCAACTATATCCTTTCAACATTTATATAAAGGTGATCTGGTGTGGCTCTTGCATATTTATATCAATTTCTAATAAATTTTAAGTGTTATGATTTTGTCCATTAAGTTTGCTATCAGAAATTTTTTTTATATCTTAATTATTTTTTCTTGAATAGAATTTTTTCATTTTTATGTGATCAAAATACTACTTAACTTATTCCCTGTGATTTGTTCTATTATATAATAATTTTAAATGCCTCTGCCTTCCATAGTAGGGATGAACATAATATTCTATTTTCTCCTAATGGTTTTTATAGTTCATTTTATATTTAGTTCTATGACCCAGCTGGAATTTATTTCATATATATAGTATAAAGTGGGGACATAAATATATTTTATCAAATGTTAGCCATTTACCCCAATATTAATTTATGAATCCTTTTTCCAATTTTTGTTTATAGATTTGTCCAATATAAATCTTTCTGTATATATTTTACTTTTGTTTCTGGTATTTCTAGTTGATGATAATAGAGAGCATTTATATAGCACTTTGAGGTTTTTTACTCGTCCTTCCATTGTTGTTATAGCTGATAATACTCCATAGATGACCAATGTTTGGCTAACTTAATCCCAGATAAATATTGTAATTGTAATTAAAGTAAGATCTTTTTTCCATATCTGCTTCATCTCTGTCAATTGATAAAAGAATGCAAATTAAGTCTTGTGGGTTTTTCTTGTGTCATGTATCACGGAAAAACTCATTTATTGATTGAGAATGAGTTTCTAATCTAGCCATCATGTTATTTGCAAATCATGTTTTGACTTTTTTCGTTTTTATATTAATTACTCTAGTTTTAGTAGCATTTTAATAACGTCAAAAGAAATTGTATAAAAGCATATCCTTATTTTGTATCTGTTTTTCATGAGATTGATTTGCTTCACATTACATATAATGTTGGCTCTGGACTTGCGGTAGTTTACAAAATTTTTATGAGAAGGACCAAGTGATGGGAATAATATCCTATCTATTCTTTCTATGCAAGTTAGGCTACTTTTTTCTTTAACATATAATCAGATCATTCTCAAGACTTGGTTGTTGGCTCAGGGGGCTAAAGGCTCTGCCTCCTGATATGCCTTCCTCATCATCTAAGTACAAAACAGCAGATCCTCTATGGGTGCTGGTGGATCACAGTGAGTAAAAGATAGCTCAGGCAAGGAAGCTATGCTCAGCTGAATCAACTCATGTTTTTCCTTACCGAATGTACTTCTTTTATTTTATGGCTAAGTAGATCCCTTATTGAATTGAATGACTGATTCATGAGCATCTCATTTACCCATTACTTCTCCAGCTCATTTTTACAAATGAGGAAACTGATACAAAAAGAGTTAAGTGACTTACTTAGGGCTACACAGTAAATGTCTGAGGCCACATTTGAACTCAGGTCTTCCTGACAGTGTCTTCAATTTTTATATATATATATATAATTATATGAATTATATAAAACAATGCACTCAGACAAAAGTTTTTGGATCAAATGAAGCCTGTGAATTATATTCTTAGACTTTTAGTTGATGAAGTGGCTCAAGAGCCAAACTCAAAGGGAGGAAGTTGTTGTTACTGTTATTGTTCAGCAGTTTCAATCATGTCCAACTCTTTATAGGGTTTCTTGGCAAAGATTCTGGAGTGGTTTGCTATTTCTTTTCCCAGTTTATTTTATAGATGAGGAAACTGAGTCAGAGTTAAGTCTGCCCTAGATCACACAGCTAATTAAGTACCTGAGACCAGATCCAATTTCATAAAGATGAGTCTTTTTGACTCCTCTAGACACCAAGACCAGACATTTGCTATCTGGGCAATCCTGGGTTAGTACTTAATTGATGTCTGTGTAAGTTTCCCCATCTGTAAAATAAAGATGATGATAATAATAATGTCATCTAGCTCCCAAGGCTGTGAGAATCAAATGAAATAACATGTTAAATACTTTGCAAGCAAATCTTAAACTGCTATACAAATGTTAGCTAATATTATTATTTCACTTCTTTGAGGCAGGAATAAAGTGCTATCAACTGTATAATTTACCTGCTCAAATCGAAGAACAGGCTCATCAGCAGCATCAAAACTGTATACTTCCACCATTCCATCATCTCGACCAACAAGTAGATCTTTAACACCATCTCCCACAATATCAAAATAGTCAACACATAGAATGCCTTTATTTTAAAAAAAGAAAAGTATATACAACATGAACTGCAGATGAACATTTTAAATGAAGTTTGAATTCAAGGCAGCACTTGGTACTCTAAATAAGAATTAAAAGAGATAAAGATTTCTGAGTTCAACAGTACATATTTCAGGGATTAGTTCCCTGCAGAAAAACAAAATATTGAGAGGTCTTCATGCACTTAACTGGTTGGCCAACACCAAGAGTCCTTCATGCATATGGGTCTAACATCATATCATTTCAAATCTTCTATGCTTTGCAGAACACATTTTTCCCTCCTTGAAACAATGTGATGAAGAAGAATTAGCTTATAAATACCATTTAAACCATAAAGTAACTAAAATGGTAGTATTATAATCTCATTAAATGTATCCCTTATCTCAAGGACTCCCTGTGACTTCAGTTATTCTTGAAACCAAATAAGACTAATTTCAGAAACTATTATTTATTTTGTTTCTATGAAAAAAATGTTGACATTTGACTTATTAATGAACTTTTAGTTCAACTTTTATTTCAATGTGTAAATTGGGACCTTTTCAGTAACAAGAACTGTTTGGATTTCAATACAACTCACAGCCTTAGAATAAGGAAATAGACAAAATGTAAGTTAATGATTCCCAAAATATAACAAAGGAAATAAAACTGTGATTTATATCACAAATGTTTAACATTTAAACCTTATTTTTTTCAACTTGAGATTAAATAATAACTTCATTGCTGGCAATTCTGAACTAATCTATTCATGATTTTATTAGGAAGCAATATGGAATAATGGGGGAAATAAAGAAAAAAAATGGACTTGAAGCCAGGAAAGATCTTGGTTTAAATCCCAGCAATGACACTTCCCATCCAGATAATTTAACATCACTAACCTATCTCAATTTCCTCATCTTTCCAATGGTACTAATATTATCTCAAATACCCATTTCACAAGATTATTATGAAAATCAATTGAGAAAAATAAAACACATAAATTTCAAAGCATGATGGAACCACTAGTTGCTGCTATCATCACCAGTGTTCTGTTAAATCCACCAAACATTTAGTAAAGCACTTACTTTATTTATTCATTCATTTATACTTTATTTAGCAAAGTGATAAAGGTCTAAAGGTAAAAATGAAACAGGCCCTGCCCTCAAGAAACCCATATTAAACTGAAAGAAATGACATACAAGTCCAGAAAAATAAACACAAAACAATACAAGGTAATATGAGCACTTTCAGTAAGAAAGTGGCTAACAATGCTAAATAAACTATTTGAAAAAATAGGGATTGAAGGAGTCCTACCAAACTCCTTGACACAGACATGGTACTGATACCTAAACCAGGCAGGCTGAAAACAGAGAAAGAAAATTATAGACCAATCTCCCTAATGAATATTGATGCTAAAATCTTAAATAAAATATTAGCAAAAAGATTACAGAAAATCATCACCAGGATAATACACTATGACCAAGCAGGATTTATACCAGGAATGCAGGGCTGGTTCAATATTAGGAAAACTATTAGCATAATTGACTATATCAATAACCAAACAAACAAAAACCATATGATCATCTCAATAGATGCAGAAAAAACATTTGATAAAATCCAACATCCATTCCTAATAAAAACACTTGAGAGCATAGGAATAAATGGACTTTTCCTTAAAATAGTCAGGAGCATTTATTTAAAACCATCAGTAAGCATCATATGCAATGGGGAAAAACTGGAACCTTTCCCAGTAAGATCTGGAGTGAAGCAAGGTTGCCCACTATCACCATTATTATTTAATATCATATTATAAACATTAGCCTCGGCAATAAGAGTCGAGAAAGATATTAAAGGAATTAGAGTAGGCAATGAGGAAACCAAACTATCACTCTTTGCAGATGATATGATGGTATACCTAGAGAACCCCAGAGATTCTACTAAAAAGCTATTAGAAATAATTCATAATTTTAGTAAAGTAGCTGGCTACAAAATAAATCCCCATAAATCCTCAGCATTTTTATACATCACCAACAAAACCCAACAGCAAGAGATACAAAGAGAAATTCCATTCAGAATAACTGTTGATACCATAAAATATTTGGGAATCTATCTACCAAAGGAAAGTCAGGAATTATATGAGCAAAATTATAAAATATAAGTCGCCACACAAATAAAGTCAGACTTAAATAATTGGAAAAATATTAAGTGCTCTTGGATCGACTGAGCGAACATAATAAAGATGACAATACTCCCTAAACTAATCTATTTATTTAGTGCTATACCAATCAGACTTCCAAGAAAATATTTTAATGATCTAGAAAAAATAACAACAAAATTCATATGGAACAATAAAAAGTTGAGAATCTCAAGGGAATTAATGAAAAAAAAAAAATCCAATGAAGGTGGCCTAGCTGTACCTGATCTAAAATTATATTATAAAGCAGCAGTCACCAAAACCATTTGGTATTGGCTAAGAAATAGATTAGTGGATCAGTGGAAAAGGTTAGGTTCACAAGACAGAATAGTCACCTATAGCAATCTAGTGTTTGACAAACCCAAAGCCCCTAACTTCTGGGATAAGAATTCATTATTTGATAAAAACTGCTGGGATAATTGGAAATTAGTATGGCAGAAATTAGGCATGGACCCACACTTAACACCATATACCTTAAGATAAGATCAAAATGGGTCCATGACCTAGGCATAAAGAACGAGATGATAAATAAATTAGAGGAACATAGAATAGTTTATCTCTCAGACTTGTGGAGGAGAAAGAAATTTGTGACCAAAGATGAACTAGAGACCATTACTGATCACAAAATAGAAAATTTTCATTACATCAAATTAAAAAGCCTTTGTACAAACAAAACTAATGCAAACAAGAATCGAAGGGAAGCAACAAACTGGGAAAACATCTTCACAGTTAAAGGTTCTGATAAAGGCCTCATTTCCAAAATATATAGAGAACTGACTCAAATTTATAAGAAATCAAGCCATTCTCCAATTGATAAATGGTCAAAGGATATGAATAGACAATTTTCAGAGGATGAAATTAAAACTATTACCACTCATATGAAAGTGTTCCAAATCATTATTGATCAGGGAAATGCAAATTAAGACAACTCTGAGATACCACTACACAACTGTCAGATTGGCTAAGATGACAGGAAAAAATAATGATGAATGTTGGAGGGATGCGGGAAAACTGGGACACTAATGCATTGTTGGTGGAGTTGTGAACGAATCCAACCATTCTGGAGAGCAATCTGGAATTATGCCCAAAAAGTTATCCAATTGTGCATACCCTTTGATCCATCAATGTTTCTATTGGGCTTATATCCCAAAGAAATACAAAGAAGGGAAAGGGACCTGTATGTGCCAGAATGTTTGTAGCAGCCCTGCTTGTAGTGGCTAGAAACTGGAAAATGAATGGATGCCCATCAATTGGAGAATGGCTGGGTAAATTGTGGTATATGAATGTTATGGAATATTATTGTTCTGTAAGAAATGACCAGCAGGATGAATACAGAGAGGACTGGCGAGACTTACATGAACTGATGCTAAGTGAAATGAGCAGAACCAGGAGATCATTATACACTTCGACAACAATATTGTATGAGGACATATTTTGATGGAAGTGGATTTCTTTGACAAAGAGACCTAACCGAGTTTCAATTGATAAATGACGGACAGAAGCAGCTACACCCAAAGAAAGAACACTGGGAAACGAATGTGAACTATCTGCATTTTTGTTTTTCTTCCCGGGTTATTTATACCTTCTGAATCCAATTCTCCCTGTGCAATAAGAGAACTGTTCGGTTCTGCAAACATATATTGTATCTAGGATATACTGCAACATATCTAACATATATAGGACTGCTTGCCATCTGGGGGGGGGGGGGGAGGGAGGGAGGGGAAAAATCGGAACAGAAACGAGTGCAAGGGATAATGTTGTAAAAAAATTACCCTGGCATGGATTCTGTCAATATAAAGTAATTATTAAATAAAAACTAAAAAAAAAAAAAAAAAAAAAGAAAGTGGCTAAGAGGTCCATGTCCTCTGGCCCAGATATTCCATTGGTAGGTAATGGGGTATATGGTCCCAAAGGACCATAAATAAACTCCTGCAAACATGTGAAAAGGGCCTCCAAAAGAACATGGTCAAGGAAGAACAGACCAAAACAGCATAAAAAGAGTCAGCTCTGCAGTGACAAAGGCTGGGAGACAAATCTTACCTTTAGGCATTCTCCCCCAGAAGATCAGAGGTAAGAGCCTGCTGAGAAAGCTAAAAAGGAGTCTGTCGGACATTAGGCACAGAGGAAATCTCACAGCATAATCACAGGAAGTACCTCACACATATAGATCACATGATAAATTAAAAGGATCAGAAAAGATAAATTTTATAATTAGATAGGAGAAACATTATTATCTATATAAAAGAAGGAATCTTAGGAGATATTATTGGATGTACATGAAAAAGCTCTGAGATTCCACTTTAAGCTCAGCAGACTATGGAGAAGATAAAAAATGAAAATGGAGAGTTTGTGGAAGCACAAGAACACTGGTGCATTATTGGCAGAGCTATGAATGACTAAACTATACTCTTTTAATCACTAATATCACTACTAGGCACAAGTCCCTAAAAGATTAAGATAGAGGAAGGCCCTATATAAAATATTTATAGCAGCATTTTTGTGTTGTAGCAAAAATTTAGAAATAAAGTGAGCACCCATCATTGGAATATTATATCATAAAAATGATAAAAGATCTGGGTTCAAAAAGAAGGGGGGGAAGGAAAAGGAATTTATGGGGAAATCTAAGCAATATAAATACAAAATATATTAATAAAATCTATTAAACAACTAAAATTATTTGAAGAGGAAAATAGATAATCAGCACATTGAAATGATTAGAGGAAGAAATGAAAATATATCATAAGTATATAAAATGATTTGTTATTCAAGCTTCATCTACAAAGAGAACAAATGACATCATGGGTGATTCTTTTCTTGCATGTGAATTGGATTTAAGTAATTTCAAGTGAAGTAAGAAAAAGTAAAGTGCTAAAATACAAAGCAATATTAATGCATCTGATGGACAAAGAAGAGTAGCAGGATGGGAAGAAGGAAGGAAATAGGCATTTATTAAGAATTATTTATATCCCAGGCACTATCCTAAGCACTTACAAATATCTCATTTGATCCTCATAATTACTTTGGGAAGTAGGTAATAGTACCTACTTTTACTATTATTATTTTTAAGTTACGTCAATTATTATAAGTACTATTATTATCTTCATTTTATTATATTTTCCAAGATTTCTTTTCTCCCATTAATTACTTTATTTATTTGGTTGTTTGGTTGATTTTTTGCTTTCTAAAATTATGTTTCACTTTGCTAGGATTGGGGAAACCAAATTCCTTATTTTCTAATTTTCATTATATCATAACAATGTAATTTCTTAACTGTTATAACCTTTATAAAATCCAAATGGGTACTTTTGGATATATAGTATCTTTCTTCTTGACTACTGTTAGAGGAACAGTTCCTTGCAGAGAAATCTTGAAACTTGATGGTAATATATTCTGAATGAATTAAAGTATGGGTAGGCCCCTGTAGGTGTGCTATGAATTCAATCAGGAATCTGATATCATTCTCACTATTTCTGAGATTTTTTCTTACACATTTCTGGAAGATATAGTGGTCAGATTTCTTTCTTCTTCAATTTCTAGGAAATTCAATAATGCTGAAATGTCTCCCCCTGGATCTCCCCTTCAGATCTACCACTTTTGATAGCAAAGATTCTAAATATTTTGTCAGCTGAACAATTTTCTAAGAATTTTTTTTTTTTACTTTTACTTCCAACATCTTGATATCCCATAAAATATATTTTTCATTGAACCTATGATTTTGCTTATATTCTTCAAGTATATTTCTGAGTCATTGAGTTTCCTCATAATTTTAAGATTAGTTACATTCAATTTTTTCTATATTTCAACTTATAACATTTTCTCTCTTTTTTTTAAATACTAGCTTTTTATTTTCAAAATACATGGAAAGATAATTTTCAACACTCACCCTTGCAAAAAGTAAAATTGTCATTTTTATATTGGCTCAACCTACCTATAAGCAATATTTTCCCCAATAGTTTAAATCTGACTGTGTGGAAAGTGTTTTGTAATTCTGTTCATATAATTCCTGGGTTTATTTTTGGCCAGTAGATTCTCAAGTATTTTATATTGTACACAGTTATTTTAAGTGGAATTTCTATCTCTTGCTGCTGGCCTTTTTTTTTGGTAATATATATATATGGAAATACTGATGATTTATATGGGTTTATTTTATATCCTGAAACTGCTAAAGATGTTAGGTATTACAATTAGTTTTTTAGTTGACTCTCTATATTCTCTGCAAAGAATAACAGTTCTATTTCCCGACTCCCCTTCAATTTCCTTCAATTTCTTTTTCTTCTTGTTTTGCTATCACTAGCATTTCTAGTACAATATTAAATAATACTAGTGACAATGGGCATCTTTATTTCACTTCTGATGTTCAGGGAATGCTTTTAGCTTATCCATCTTATAGATAAGGTTTGATGATAATTTTAGAGATTGTTATTTTAAAATAAGCTCCATATATTCCTATGCTTTCTATTATTTTGAAAAGGAAAGAATATTCTATTTTTGCAAAAAAAAATTTTCTACCTATATTGCAATAATCATATAATATCTCTTTTGTTACCGACATGATCAATTATGCTGGCAGTTTTCTTAATACTGAACTATCCTTACATTTGGGATATAAATCCCATCTGCTCATAGTGTATGATCTTTGTGATATATTGCTGTAATATTGCTACTAAAAATTTTTGTATCAATATTCCTTAGGGAAATTAGTTATAGTTTTCTTTCTGTTTTTGCTCTTCCTTATTTGAGCATCAACATCATATTAGTTTTGTAAAAGAAATTTTATAGGACTCCTTTGCCTATTTTTCTACATAGTTTATGTAATATTGGAATTAATTGTTCTCTATATGTTTGGTAGATTCACTGATGAATGTATCTATTCCCAGAGACTTTTTCTTGAGGAGTTCACTGATGACGTGTTCAATTTCTTTTTCTAAGATAGGGTTACTTAAGTATTGTTTTCTCTAACTTTGGGTGATTTATATTTTGTAAAATATAAATTTTACTTAGAGAGATTTATTGATATATTTAATTGGACAAAATAGCTCCTAATAATAATTGTTTTATTTTCATTGGTGGTAAATTCACCCTTTTCATTTTTGATATTGGTCATTTGATTTTCTTTTTTTTTAAAAAAACAAATTAACCAATGGTTTATCTATTTTATTGGGTTTTTTAAAAATAAAACTAACTCTAAGTTTTATTTATGATTTTGTTGATTTTCTTACTTATAATTTTATTAAATTCTCTTTTGATTTTTAAGATTTTCAATTTGGTATTTAACTGGAGATTTTTAATTTGTTTCTTTCAATTTTTTTTAGTTGCATATCTAATTCACTGATCTGTTTTTTTTCTCTATTTTATTAGTATAAGCATTTAAAGATACACATTTTCCCCTAAGTGTGCTGCTTTGGCTGTATTCCATAAATCTTTATATGCTGCTTTATCTTGCCATTCTCTTTAATTAAATTATTAATTGCTTCTATGGTTTATTCTTTGATCTATTCATTTTTTAATGACTGTTCAGTTTCTAACTAATTTTAATCTATTTCTACAACCCTTTATAGAATATAATTTTTATTCCATAAGGATCTGAAAAATATGTATTTAATATTTCTATTTTTCAGCATTTGGTTTTAAGGTGTTTTTTATACTTAATACATGGTCAATTTTTATATAGGTGCCATGCACCTCCGAGAAAAAGGTTTATTCCTTTCTGTTCCCATTCAATTTTTCTCCAGAAATCTATTCTATATCGCTTTTATAAAATTCTCTTCATATCCTTAATACCTCTTTTATTTTTTGCTTAGATTTAGTTCTGATGAGTAAGTCAAGCTAATATAATGAAAAATGACAATTCTGCCTAAATTGGTCTACTTGTTCAATGCCATACCAATCAAACTGTCAAAAAATTATTTTATAGAGCTAGAAAAAATAAGAACAAAATTCACCTGGAAGAACAAAAAATCAAGAATATTAAGGGAATTAATGAGGAAAAATATCAAGAATAGTGGCTTAGTAAAACTATATTATAAAACAGCAGACATCAAAACCATTTGATGTATTGGCTAAGAAACAGAATGATGTATCAGTGGAATGAGTTAGATACACACAACACAATAATCAATGACTATAGTAATCTAGCTTGATAAATATCCAAACTCCAGTTTCTGGGATAAGAACTCACTATTTGACAAAAACTGCTGGGAAAATTGGAAAATAATGTCAGAAACTCAGCATAGATCTAACTCTCACACCCCATACAAAAATAAAGTCAAAATAGGAACATGATTCGGGAATAAAGGGTGATACTATAAGCAAATTTACCTATCAGATCCTTGGAGAAGGGAGGAATTTATGACCAAAGGACTAGAGAACATTATGAAATGCAAAATGGACAACTTTGATTACATTAAATAAAAAAAAATTTTGCACAAACAAAACCAACACAAACAAGATTAAACGGGAAGTACAAAGCTAGGGGGAAAATTTACAGCCAATGTTTCTGATAAAGATCTCATTTCTAAAATATATAAAGAACTCAAATTTATAAGAATACAGTCATTCCCTGATTGATAAATGGTCAAAGGATATAAACAATTTTCAGATAACAAAATCAAAGCCATCTTTAGTCATATGAAAAAATTCTCTAAATCACTACTGATTAAATACAAATTAAAACAATTCTGAGGTACACATCACACCTTTCAGATTAACTAAAACAATAGGAAAAGATAACAATAAATGTTGGAGGAAATATGAGAAAACTGGGACACTAATGCATTGTCGGTGGAGATATGAAACAATCCAACCATTCTAGAGAGCAATTTGGAACTATGCCCAAAGGCCTATCAAATTGTGCATACCCTTTGACCCAGCAGTGCCATGACTGGACCTGTATTCTAAGGAAATCATAAAGGAGGGAAAAGGACCCCACACATGCAAAAATTTTTGTAGCAGCTGTTTTTGTAGTAGCAAAGAACAGGAAAATAAGCAGATGCCTATCAATTGAGGAATGGCTGAACAAGTTGTGGTATATGAAGATAATGGAGTATTATTGTTTTATAAAAACTGACAAGCTGATTTTAGAAAGGCCTTGAAAGATTTACATGAACTGATGCCAAGCGAAACAAGCAGAACCAGGAATACATTGTACACAATAACAGCAAGAATGTGTGATGACCATCTATGAAATACTTAATTCTTCTCAGTGGTTCAGAGATCCAAGTCAATCCCAATAAACTTTGGATAGAAAATGCCATCTGCATCCAGAAAAAAAGAACTTAGGGGATTGAATATAAATCAATAAGGTTATGTTCACTTCTTTTTTTCTGTTTTATTTTTTCTCCCAACGATTTTATCTTTGGTTTTGATTTTTCTCTCACAACATGATTCATAAAGAAATATGTATTAAAATAAAATTTATTAAAATCGAAAAAAAATTAGTTCTGAAAGGGAGAAGCTAAGGACTCCTACTAGCATAGTCTTATTGTCTATTTCTCCTGTAACTCATTTAACTTTTCCTTTAAGAAGCTGAATGCTATACCATTTGGTGCATAAATGTTTAATGCTGATATTACCCTACTGTCTATGGTACCTTTTAGTAAGATGTAGTTTCTCTGCTTATCCCTTTTTAATTAGATTTTTGCTTTTGTTTTGTCTGAGATCATGATTGTTATTCCTGCTTTTTTCTTTTAAACATCAACTAAATAAGAGATTCTGCTCCAGCCCCTTACTTTTACTCTATGTGTCTCTTTGCTTAGGTATGTTTTTTGCAAACAACAGACTGTCATTCTAGTTTTTAATATACTCTGCTAACTACTTTAATTTTATAAGTAAGTTCATCCCACTCACATACATAGGTATGATTACTATATAGTTCCCTCCATTCTACTTTTCCTATTTATCCTCTGCGCTCGCTTGTATTCTTTCTGTGTGTGTGTGCGCGCATTTCTCTCTTCTTCAGTCTGTTTTGTGTCTCACCACTGCCTCCTCTAATCTGCCCTCCCTTTTATAGGATGGACATACACACACACACACATCCCTTTCTCTTACTTTCCCTCCCCTCTTACTTCTCTGTAGAGCAAGATAGATTTCTGTCCCCAACTATATGTTATTTCCTCTTTGAGCCAATTCCAATGAGTAAGATTCAAATATTGTCCACTCCCTCCACCTCCACAGTAAAAGCTCTTCCATTCATAACATTTTTAGGAGATAATTTACCCCATTTTGTCTTTCTCTTCCTCCTTTTACAATGCATCCCTCTTGCTCACTCTTAAATTTTATTTTCTAGAAATCATTCTATCATAATCAACTCACACTTGTGCTCTTTATGTATACTCCTGACTGCCCTAATAATGACAAAACTCTTTGGAGTTACAAGTACCTATCATCCTCTCTTGTAAAAAACATAAATAGTTTAACCTTATTAAATCCTTTATGATATCTTTTTATGTTTCTCTTGAGTCCTGTCTTTGAAAAATTACATTTTCTGTTCAGCTTTGTTCTTTTCATCAGGAGTGCCTGCACACCCTCTATTTTATTAAATACCCATTTCCCTCCAGCAGAATTATATTCAGTTTTCTCCTTTGCTCTGCAGAATATTACATTCCAAACAATCTAATCCTTTCATACAGAAGTTTTTTAATCTTGTGCGATCCTGAATGTAGCTCCATACTGAATTGTCTCTGGCTGCTTGCAATATTTTCTTCTTAACTCCACAATTTGACAATATTTCTGGTTTTTAATTTAGGATTTTTTTCAAGAGGTGAGCAGTAGATTCTCCATTTTTACTATACCCTCTGGTTCTAGGATATCAGGACAATTTTCCTTGATAATTTCTTGAAACATGATGCCTAGGTTTTAGTTTTAGTTTTGTTTTGATCATGGCTTTTAGGCAATCCCTCCCCAAGGAGAGAGGAAGGCAACTGGGATTAAATGACTTGCCCAGGGTCATACAACTGGTGTCAAGTGCCTGAGGCTGCATTTGACTTCTGATGTCAAGGCTGATACTCTATCCACTCCACCACCTAACTTCATTTCAACAATTCTCAATTTATCTTCAATCTCTTCTTAAGTTAGATGTTTACCAATGAGATATTTCACCTTTTCTCTCCTATTTTTTAATTTTTTTGATTTTGTTTTATGCTTTTCTCATGTCTCAAAAGGATATTAATTTCCCAGTTCTAATTTTTAAAGATGACTTCTGTGACTTTTTTGTGCCTCTTTTTACATAGGCCAATTCTGCTTTTTAAGCAGTTTTCTTCTGTAATTTTTTGCAATTCTTTTTTCATTTGGCTAATTCTGTTTTTTAAGGTGTTGCTTTTTTCAGTATTTTCTTTCATTTCTTTTACCAATTTTTTTTCTACCTCTCATTTGATTTTTAAAATCCTTTTTAGAATTCTTCAAGAAATTCTTTTTTGGGCCTGAGACTAATTCACTTTTTTTTTTTTTAAAGTTTTACATGTAGCTCTTTTTGAAGCAGGTTGGGGTCCCTTTAATAAATTATTATTTCCTATTGATCTGTGATTCCTTTCAGATTCCTAGCCCCTCCTGGCTGAGGCATATCCTCCCCAGACAAGTTGTCTCTCCAGGATGCCAGAGTCTTTGACTGAATTACAAATCCTGGTCAAAAAGCATTCCTTTGAATTCTAAAGGACTTGTCCCAGGCCCCTACTAGATCTGAGCCAACTTGGGCTCTCCCAGCCCCTACTGGTTCTGATCTGCTCAGGCTTCCCAACCCCACAAAGACACCCAATATAATAAGCTTCCATCAACTAAAGTTTTTGCAGATAGATCTTGGCAGCTCCCTTTTCTGCTAGGACTTTCTGTCCACTGAGAACTGCATTCTCAATGCAAAACTCCATTTTCCATAGATCTGCCACATAGAAGTCATTCTCTGGTTAAACTGTTAACAATATGTTAACAATGTTAAACTATCTAACAATAACTTTCATTTTACAACTAATATTTGGGAATGAGTGAATTCTTTCACTCCTAAAACCTGTGGCTGATTTAATGGGGATTCTTAATAACTCTCTTATAGCCATTAATCTCTAGACCACTAGGAATCTAGACCACTCAAACAGCATCATTTTGACTGCTGTTTTCTGAGTTTGTGTCTTAATACCCTTGTCACTATGGTATTATTTTATGGTCAGTTTTCTTTTGTTATTTGCTAGTTTTTACAGTCTGTTTCTTGATTTTTAATTTTATGTTAAAGTTGAGCTCTGCTCCCAGAGTGGACAGAGTACTGTCTCAAGCTTCAGGTTTTTCATGCTGCTGTTTCACAGAGGTAGTACTGGACAGAGTGTAGGGTGGTGATCTATAAACTTTTTTTAAAATAACTTTTTATTGATAGAACTCATGCCAGGGTAATTTTTTACAGCATTATCCCTTGCATTCACTTCTGTTCCGATTTTTCCCCTCCCTCCCTCCACCCCCTCCCCCAGATGGCAAGCAAGGTGATCTTTATATAAACTTTTATTTTTCCAAGGTGGAATGATCTAAGAAGAGGTATGTTCTTCAAGTCTGTGTTCTACTCTGTGAACCACCACAAGCATTCTTCTCTATCCTGAAACTATAACGCAGAGTCTCTGCTCCCCTATAGCCATAAATGCTTTCATTCCTTATGATTCTGGAATTGTGACTCAGGTTCCTGCTCTCCTAAGGTCATAAGTATCAGTACTTCTTTATGCTTAGGATCTGAAGCTCTCCCGTGAACAGCCACAAGCATTCTTCCCCATCCTGAAACTGTGACTAGAGTCTCTGCTCTCCTGCAGCCACAAGTGTTAGTATATGGATAATCCTCCATGCTCTGAGACTGCAACCCAGAATCATATATTTGCAATCCTGCACCCAGTGTTAGCAAAGGATGCCCTATTATCTCCTTCTGACAAGTTGTATGATCTCCTTAGTGTTTGTGGGCTAAGAGCTCCTGAAGTTGCTGCCACTAATCATGAATCTGCCTCCAAGGCCTGCTACTGACTTTTTGGGGTACAGTCTGTTCTGGGCCCAACCACCAACTCATTAAGACAGACCTTTCCCACCAATCTCTTTAGGTTGTCTTAGGCTGGAAAATTATTTCACCCAGACTTTTTGTTGGTTCTGCTGATCCAGAATTTGATTTGAGGTTTTATTTTAAAGTTGTTTGGAGAGGAATTTGGGAGAGTGTAGGTTTTGCTTTGCCATTTTGGTGCTGCCCATGACCACACCTTACTCTTAACTTTGCTGACTTCATTCTGCATTACTGTCAGCCTCTGCATCCTTCTCTGTATCACTCTATTTATTGTGTCTTGTAGTACAGTAATATTCCTTTACATTTATGCATGACAATTTGTTAAGCCACACCCTAATTCTTCCATCTTCTCACAAGTTGAGATTTATTTTTTTATACTCCAAAAATAAGTTAAGACCAGTCAACTTCTGGTCTTTTAAACTGTTGACAAATCAATCAATCAACATTTATGTGACAGGAACTGTGTTAGGAATTGGGGATACAAATAAAACAACCTCTAATTGAAAGAAATGTACATTCTAATAAAGAAGAGAAAAAGAATCTATATAAGCCTAGACAGAATAAATATAAAGATGGGGATAATGATCATACCCATCTCTCAGGGTTAATATAAAGATTAGATAATATTTGCAAATCACTTTGTGAATCTCAAAGTATGATATAAATGCTATAAGAAGAATAAATACAAAATACAAAGTCCTTCCTGTCTGATAAGAGCACTAGCAGTTGCAAGGATCGTGAAAGCTGCATGTAGAAAATGGGGCCTGAACTACTTCTTGAACTATTCTGTGCAGCAGAGGTTAAGGAGGGAGTATGTTCCAGTCATGAGACACAGCCAGAAGAACCAGTGTAAAAGGAGAGAAATGAGAAGTTAAATGTTTTGTGTGGGAAAAGAAAAGAGATTAGTTTGGCTGAACTGCAAAGTATGAGGTAAGTTAGAGGGAAAAAGGCTGTCCAA
This sequence comes from Antechinus flavipes, assembly GCF_016432865.1. NCBI lineage: Eukaryota > Metazoa > Chordata > Mammalia > Dasyuromorphia > Dasyuridae > Antechinus > Antechinus flavipes. The sequence goes on along the minus strand of NC_067403.1, from coordinate 177,898,838 downwards.
AGAGATTGGAAAGATAGACCTGGAATATAATGGGCTTTAAAAATTAATGAAGAGCTTATATTTGATTCTAGAAGCAACAGAAAGACAACAGATGTTGGAATCTTTACAAACTGCTAACTAATTAGAGTTGATCTGATCTTACAAGAAGATGTTTTGGGCCAGAACCTGAAACAAGGTACTAAGTAGAACTAATTAGTACAATACTTGTGTTTACACCTTTACTCATTGGAGTTCACAAGTTTGCCAGATTCACAAAGTAAACTTTGTAACTTTGTGAATTCACACCTCCCTTAAAGCTCTTAGGGCCAGAGAGCACTGTGGGAGAAAACCCATAATCCCATTCTCTCAGCAGAGTCATATATAAGGCCAGTGAAGAGAGATCTATTCCAGAATATTTTCCACTTGGCTGGTGGCAGAAGAGAGTTCAGCTGGATTGGAGAGGAGCACTCTGGTGCAGACACAGAGCACTTTGGGAGATGTGAATTCACATTTTAATCCTTGAAAAGTGCATAAATTAAATAATACGAACAACTCACCTATAACACATTACATTCAGATACAGAGCATTTTTGCTTTTGACCTTTACAACTACCCTGTGGGTAGTAAGGCAAGAATTATTACACCCATTAAATTCTGAGCCACAGAGTTAACATAAAGACTAGTGAAGTTTAGATTCCCCAAATGTTAACAAATGACATACCTCCTCTCTTTTTCTCATTTCTCATTTCCCATTTATGTACTGGATTGGATGCAGTGATCTGAATAATCCCAAATTTTCCATCTGAGGTTCCAAACAGAAGATCCTCTCCAGATTCACCTAGAAAATTGAGAAATGAATGTTTCTCCCATTTACAATTGAATCTTTAAGAAAAACTTATTTTCCTAACAGTTTTATGGGGAAAATTTTTAATTCTATGCAATGGAAAATAATTTGAATTAGTTTTGGTTACATCTTCATAGAATGTAAGAGCTAGAAAAGACTTCTAATCAGGTCTAGTCCCATTGTCTTAAGGAACAATATGAACTAGCAAATGGCTAATTAGTAACACTGTTGGCACTAAAATCCAAATCTCCTCATCCCCAAACTCCAGCTCTTCCTTGATTCTTTTAACTACTAGATAGGATGCCCCCAAAACCTTAATGCAGATTTAAACTATTAAAGCTTTAATATGAAATTTATTTACTTATTAACAGCAAAGCTTTGATAATTTATTTAAATTTTGATTGATTAAATAATTGATATTAATTTAATATTGAAGCTCTAATTGGTTAAGACAGACATTGGACTTTTAGGATACCCTGTATTTATGCCAATACTTCAAAGAATGATAACCATATCAGTATGAGAACTCCTTCCACTGACAAAAGCTCACTCTACATCTCTAACCATAACAGATATATAATCTGGTTGATAACTTTCTAGATTCATTTTTGACCAGTTAAAGACAGAACATACCAACTATCATATTTACCTGAGCATAAAATTTGATTTTAAAAACAGAACATAAATTTTAAAAGGACATCATATTTAAAGCTATATGGTACTTTAATGATAACTATGGCCTTTTGTTCCCATAAATCTCCCCATGTTTGCAGTAGTTATACAGAATATCTTCTTCTTAAGTCTTAATTAGTCTGCATTGTAAGATACCCAACCAGGAAGTAAGACTTTTTGATTTTTAAACACCATTATGTTAGAAATTATGAAATTTGGGTCACTAAACAAGAGAAGATAAAAATGATAAAATAACAAATAATTCATAAACTATTTTGCCTGGATGTTAAAGATTTTCACAATCTGGCTGAAACCTTCCTTTCCAGACTTATTATTTCATGAATGGTCTTTATGATCCAGTCAAACAGGGCTACTTGCGGTTTCCTGCACTTGACATTCCATTTCACGTCTTTGTATAGGCTATTGTATCACTCTCTAAAACATCTGTAGAAAACAGGATATTACCCTTATTTGTGCTTACATCTTACCCTCCCCTCATATCCTCTATGAAAGCAGTGACATCTTTTCTAAGCTTTGTCTCTCTGCCCACACTTACACACACACACACACACACACACACACACACACACATACACACACATATATATATATATATATATATATATATATATATACTACTCTGCATATAGTAGATAATATTTGCTGAATGAATGAATAGGAATATTTTAAGGTACATAATTTGACCTATGTAATACAAATGATATTATAATAGGATTTGATTTTTTTTTTTTTTTTTGCTGAGGCAATTGGGGTTAAGTGACTTGCCCAGGGTCACACAGCTAGGAAATATTAAGTGTCTGAGGTCACATTTGAACTCAAATCCTCCTGACTTCAGGACTGGTGCTCTATCCACTGTGCCACTTAGCTGTCCCAATAGGATTTGATTTTATCAGTTCTTTCCATTTAAAAAAAATACTTATAGAACTGTCCTTTATAAATCCAAAGGTTAGGCTTCCAGCAACTATATATACATACCACTCACTGAAACTACAAAATATATATTAAAGAAAAAAGTTAACAAACATGTTTTATAAGGGTGTTCAAAAATAATTGGATTTTAGAGTGATAAAGAGACTTTTCTCTTTAGAGGAGAGTATTTCAATTCCTTCATTTCAAGAGATGAGAGATAATGAAATTATTTTGTGGCAGAGTAGTGGTCAGGACTAGAACCCAGGATTCTGAGAGTAGTAAGTACCTCCTTTTGTACCACAATGTTCATTTATTTCTTTAAAACATACTGTGACAGATGTCTGAGCTGTTTCTGTGTGGTGTTTATTAGAGGTGCTAATGGTTTTCCTGATTTCCTCCATTGTTAAGAGTTTTTTCTTTTTAAATTTACAAAAATCAAATAAAAATGGTCATTCATGGAACAACAGAAAAGGATAATAAATGAAACTACAAATTTCTATAATGTACAGACTGCTTCTCTTTCAAAATATATTATAAATTCATTATTTAATTTTAAAAATAAAACACTATAAAAGAATAATATAAACATATAACTAAAGGTTATATGGTATTGATAAAAACCTTTAGTTTCAGATATAAATAACTTAATGTGTTGTTCTACTTCAGTATGAAAATGCCATCTATTTACCACCATTCCCATTGTGTAAGGCAAGGACTGTAGGGGGACCAGGAACTTCCACTTCATACATCATATCAGACCCCTGAGGAAAAACATGACATGAAAACATTAAAATAATGGAATTCAAAATCATGTCCTTTAATTAACAACAAATATTCCTATGGTTATAAGTATTCAAATATAATATTCTGCATGAGCTTTACTGAGATGGGGAGGGGGTATTCCTGTAAATGACTGGCTTTGAAAGAGTATGGGGAAATGTATCTATGACAGACATATTTATAAGCTTAATCTGCATTATTAACATTTTCTTCATAACTTTTTTAAGTCTAGACAATAAACAAAGCAATCAATTAAGTCTTGATTTGTAGTACTTATCAGTTTTCAAGGTTTAATTGCTCACAATGAAAATTTAACAATTGGCTTTCATTGACCTAACAAGCTGGCTCCAAAACACCCCTAGTTCTGCAAAAAAATGGAAAAAAAAAGGGAATGGAAAGGAGAAAGGAAAAAAGGTCAGGAAAAGGGGAAGAGGGAAACCCTATAATTGTATAACAAACCTGCGAATCCTCACTTGTGAGCAGAGCCTGGGCTCAGTTGGGGAAGGGGGAGCAACAAAACTCAAGTCAAACATGGTCCTGTCTTCAAGAGGCTTATTTAGAAAATGGCCAAATTAATGTTTAAAATATTGTTGACTGATTTTTTTTTTGGCTTCATTTTTTAAAAAATTTGCTTAATTATAAAGTTATCACTGACATAAATCACTGATTTGGACTTAATGGTGGGCTAAGCTAAGCACATGATTCTCCCTTTGTTGTTGTTATTCAGTCATTTCAGTCATGTCTGACTCTTTGTGACTCCATATGGAATTTTCTTTTTTTTTTTTAATTTAAATTTTATTTTATTTAATAATAACTTTGTATTGACAGAATCCATGCCAGGGTAATTTTTTACAACATTATCCCTTGCACTCGCTTATGTTTCGTTTTTTCCCCTCCCTCCCTCCACCCCCCCCCAAGATGGCAAGCAGTCCTATATATGTTAAATATGTTGCAGTATATCCTAGATATAATACATATTTGCAGAACCGAACAGTTCTCTTGTTGCACAGGGAGAATTGGATTCAGAAGGTAAAAATAACTCGGGAAGAAAATCAAAAATGCAAATAGTTTACATTCGTTTCCCAGTGTTCTTTCTCTGAGTGTAGCTGTCTCTGTCCATCATTTATCCATTGAAACTCAGTTAGGTCTCTTTGTCATAGAAATCCACTTCCATCAGAATACATCCTCATACAATATCGTTGTCGAAGTGTATAATGATCTCCTGGTTCTGCTCATCTCACTTAGCATCAGTCCATGTAGGTCTCTCCAAGTCTCTCTGTATTCGTCCTGCTGGTCATTCCTTACAGAGCAATAATATTCCCATATGGAATTTTCTTAACAAAGACACTGGAGTGGTTTGCCATTTCCTTCTCTAGCTCATTTTGCTGATGAGGAAATGGAGGCAAACCAGATTAAGTGATTTACCCAGGGTCATACAGCTAATAAGTGTCTGAACCTGGATTTCAATTTAGGAAAATGAGACTTCCTGACTCTAGACCAAATACTCTATCCACTGTACCTCCTAGCTACCCTTAAATGCACAGTGCAATGAGAAGACATCTAAGATCATCCCAAACTCTAAATCTCTGATCTTATACCAGAGGCCAACTCTTCATTTTGTTGTTGTTGAATTTGGAGCAAGAAAGTGTTGAAGGCAAGATCTGAACTCATTTGGATAAGTCTCTCTGATTCCAAGCCCAATAGTCTATCCATTGTACCATGATTTTCCTGTCATGATTTTCCCTGTATCCACCCAAATCACATGTGTCTTCTTCCTCGATCTCCAGGAAGAAGAAGAAATGTATAGCACAGCTTTTTGTGGTGGCAAAAAAACTTGAAATTAAGGGGATATTCCTCAATTGGGAAATGGCTAAACAAGTTGTGGTATAAGAATGTAATGGAATACTATTGTACTATAAGAAATGATGAACAGGCTGATTTCAGAAAAACTTGAGAAGCCTTACATGAACTGATGCAAAGTAAAGTGAGCAGAACCAGGAAAACATTGTTTACAATAACAACAACACTGTTCGATGATTAACTATGAAAGACTTAGCTTTTCTCAGCAATTGTCCAAGACAATTCCAAAAGACTCATGATGCCGTCTACATCCAGAGAAAGAAGTATGGAATCTGAACACAAATTAAAGCACTTTTTAATGTTGTTTTGTCTTTTCTTTCTCTCTCTCTTTTTAAAGCCTTTTTGTTCTAATTCTTCTTTCACATTACTTAGGTGGAAATGATTAACATGATTATACATACATAATCTATATTAGATTGCTTGCTATCTTGAGGAGAGAGGAGAAGGAGGGAGGGAAAAATCTGAAATTCAAAATCTTATAAAAAATGAATTTTGAAAACTATCTTTACATGTAATTGGAAAAAATAAAATACGATTGGTAGGAAAAATAAAAATGACAAATTTTTTTTTTTTTAAAAAAGAAGAGAAGCACAGAAGTTCTTGGATATTAAGCATACTTTGATATTGCCAGGAATTTGGGTCAGAATAATCTCCAAACAACAAAACTGGGTGCAGAACCTTAAACTCTGTCTCCCTACAATTGCCAAAAAAAAACTGTGCACATTTTGCTCAAATTAACAAGACAGTTTAAAATAGAAATCCAATGTAACACTTAAATTACCAAAAATAGTAACCAAGAAAATGTGATTCTCTATAGAGGTATCCTTGGATAAATTTCTTCAGTAATTATTATTATTTTAAATTAAGAGAAAGGGACATGTGTGTGTATGTGTGCGCATGTGCATGTGTACATGTATGCATGTGGATGTATGTGTAGAGTCACACTGGACTGCTAGCTTACTCCCATTCCCTGGTGTCCCCCATGTCCTCAGTTTCCCCTTTTAGAATTCTGAGGATCTTTTGAAGGGCAGCTCAGATAGCATTATCTTACTTAAGGCCTTTCCTCATTGCTTTTTCTCTATGAAATTGTTTTGTGTAAGTTAGTACAGAATTAGTTACTTATTTGTTTAATTCTCTTAATCCAAAGAACAGGAGCTTGCCTTTGTATTCCTAGCTTTATAATAAATTCTTCTTGAATTGAATATGGCTTATATATGCAAAAGAAGGAAGCTAACAATAGTCACCTGTAAAACTCGAAGCACTCTGTCCTGACAGGCCAGGATAGGTATAATACAAGGCAATTTTTCAACTGGGAGACAGATCACATCGTTGATTTTGTCCCCCGACAGGTAGTAATGTTGGTCTTTGCAGTCACAGTAATGGTTATAGATGTAACTGGCACACAGGAAGAGATCTGAGCCAGAGATGTGCCTGGGAATGAGAGACAACATGGCAATTAAAAAGTCATTTCTCACTGAACCATGGCCCTAGATTTAGTTTGATCTAAGTTCAAATCCAGCCTCAGGCTCATGAAACTTACAAGTCACTTAACCCTGACTGCTTCTTTAAAAAAAGTCATTTCTTGAAACAGCAAACGGGTGATTCAATTTTCTTGTGAGACTAATGTGAAAGTCAGTTCACGTTTACCAAATGCTAAAATTCCTCTATTTACCTTGAAGGGTCCTTAATACCTTTCTTCACTTCCCTCCTTAAATTTCCATCTTATACTGCTACAATTTTTACAATTTCATTTTTATGCTGCTATAATTTTTATGATAATCTTGAAGAAGAGACAGTTCAGCATTCTCCTGGAAATATTTAAATTGGAGAAAATGAAAGCAGAGACACTATAAATGTAATTGTGTATTACTGGAAACAAGTGACTGATTAAAGATAGTTATCTTAAGAATAATTTGTTTCTCTTAAAATTTTACAGCACACTAAGAAGAAACTCTTAACAGTTCAAGTAAAAAACATTGAGTTTTAAAAATTATTTTAAAAATATAATTGATCACTGTGGTGAGAGTAATATTTACTCAAGTTACTATCCTATGAGTTAAGCAAGCTTTTTTTTTTTTTTTTTGGTTCTGTCTTTCTCTAAGAAGCAGAAGAACCATCTCCAAAGCTTAATCTGGCAAGGAAACTAAGGCTTTTAATCCACTGAGGCAGAATTATGAGGTATAACCATGGTACTCAGCATCATCTAATGGTTAAGGAATAAGAATGTGGCTGAAGGGTTTCTAGGTTCATTATCTCTGTGACACACCCTACCATCTATCTCCCTCAGGGACCCAATGCCTTTTACTTTTCCATGCATCTACACCCTAATACTAATCCTACTTTTTGGAAGAATTTGACTAATTTTTACTATATACTTTTAAAAGTTCAGTGTGTCATCCCAACTAGCTCAATGTGGATATTTTAAAGAGAATAAATCTGAGGCCCCAGGCCTTGGTAAGATGCAACATAAAAGAGATCCTCTCTGACTTTCACGAAATGGTATCAACTGGATGGTCACCAACTCATAAGGCCAGCCCTATTGGCAACAAAAGGTTAATATAGAACAAAGTGACAGTAAATCAGTATAAATGCTCAGAATCGGGAGTTTTCTTTGAATCTAACTCTATTTCTTTGTTTTAAAAAAAAAAGTCTACACAGCTTTTACAAAGACAGAAAAACATATGAGAAAGGCAAAATTATCAAAAACATAAAATTGAGAATTAGATCTTTTAAATAGCATATATGGCCTATATCTGTGCCTCCAGGGTCAATGAGGATGAAATTGTTCCCACATACCATAATATATTAAAATACAGGTCTCTGTCAAAAACTCCTCAGCCTTCAAGAAAATCTAATATATGGGGTGGGGGAGTAGGGGGAAAGGGAGAATGAAATTATCAACATACATAGCTTTGATGCTTTCAGTGAGATTAGTTTCAAATGAAAGAAACTGCTTTCCCCTCTTCGTGAAACCTCTGATTTCAGAGCCTGTAGCCACAAAAATCTTCTCCTGTGGTGTGTTAAGTGCTCCTCCTAACTCCAGCCGTGCAATTTTCAGTCCTGGTAAAGTCTTGAACACCGGCTGTAAGAGTCATTAATGAAATAATTAATAAGCCTTTTTAAAAAAAAACTTCCTTTTAGTCATTAAAGAATACTGAGTTTCACATATAAAGTGCCACAGTATTAATGAGTACAATGAGATAAAATTTCTATTGTTAGCATTCTTTTCTGTTAAATGTTTCTTAAAAGTATGCTTATTTATAAACATATTTTCACAAAGCTAAAGACCAAGAGCTGTTAATATAGAGCGGGAAATAGCAACTAATAAATTCACAAGGGTCTTGTCTATACCTCAAAAATATCCATTTGAATAAGCTGTTTATTTGAACTAATACTTCCTTAATCCTTTACAATCATTGCTGCCTGACATTTCAGCTGAAGTATGTGAATTTAAATCCCCCGATACCTATACTAATAGCATAAAATTTTACTTTACTTTTGCTAACAGAGAATTATTCTTCAGAGCAGAATTATAAACAGAACCCATGATTTTACTCATACTTCTCTGCTAATGATTTTCTGATTGGTTTATCTTTAAAAAATTTTTTTTTTTTAATTCACAAATATTTCTTTCACTACCAATTTCCCCTTCTCTGGCTTTTAAAAAAAGAAAAAAAAAACTTTTTTTTTTTTTTTTAACACCCATGTATAGTCAAGCAAACAAATCCCCACATTGGCCATATCCCAAAAATGTGTGTCACATTTCGTATCTTGAATCTATCAACTCTCCAGGTAGGCAGCATATTTTTGGACACTATGGTGGCCAGAATTCTCCATCTTTCAAAGTTGTTTGTCTCTCCAGTGTTGTTCTCCTGGTTTTACTCTGCATCAGGGCAGAGAAGTCTTCCCAGATTTCTCTGAAACAATCCCTTTCATTATTCCATAATTTGTTCAGTCATTCTCTAAGTAGAAGGCATCCCATCCCCTTAGTTCCCAATTTTTTGCCATTAAAAAAAAGAGAAGTTATGAACAGTTTTCTATATATAAATCCTTTTCCTTTTTTCCTCCTCTTTGGGGTACAGGTTTATCCCAAAAGGCATATAAATAAGGTCAAAGGGCATATAAACAATTTAGTGAATCTTCAGGCCTGGTCTAAAGCTGCTTTTTTGTGATGAGTTACCAATTCATAGTTCTTTGTGCATGTATGCATGCACATTGTAAGCAAAACCATGCTTTCAGATAAGTTTCTAGGTAAAATATATATGTGCACACACACACACACACACACACACACACACTTTACATGCAACCAGAAAGAGCCCAAGTACCACACATGTGTACGTATGTCTATGTATGTGTGTATATACGTATATATACGCATATATACACATACATGGACATTATTATAGCCATGCATAATATATACAAATATATGGTATAGATATGTATATCTGACTCATTTTATGTATACATACATATTTATATATATGTGCCTATGTGTATTTTGTAGATGTGTGACATATGTATATTGAATATACTGTGTTTCCCTGATAATAAGACCTATCCCAAAAATAAGCCCTCCCCTTACTGTGTAAGATTCCTCTAAAATAAGCCCTATTGAGATTGCTACTGTAGTGAAGGTGATCCCCTGTGCTACACGCTACATTACGGTACCCTCTGTATGCACCATCCCTCCCCTTCCCCTCTCCCCCCGGGTGAAATGCACACCACGCTCCGAGCTGCATCCAATCAGAGCTGCAGCAGTGAGTGCAGCATCCTGTTCTTCCCCAGTGATTTGCTTGCTGGCGCCATTGAGAGCAGTGCCATGGAGGAGAGCTGAGGCAGGACAACATAAAAACCCGGTATGTAAGTGGGAGTGAGGGGGCATGATGGAGGATAAAAGGGGCATGATGGGGGATAAAAGAAGAACTCAGGGGGCATGATGGAGGATAGAAGGGGCACTCAGGGAGCATTGCTGTCAATGTTCATTAAAATAAGCCCTCCCCTGAAAATAAGCCCTCTGGTGGGTTTTTTTTTTTTTCTGTCCAAAAAAAATAATAAGACAGTGTCTTATTATTGGGGAAACACGGTGTGTGTGTGTGTAAAAGAGAGAAATGACAGGGGCAGAGCTATGATTTTATCAGTGTAGGAAGTTCCCAGGAAGAATCTCCCTTTCAGCCAATGCTCATTCTGCAGCCTTGAATCTTACAGAGTTGTCAAGGGCAATGAGAGTTTTAAGTGATCTGCCCTGGGTCATACAATAATATGATGATTCAATTTTCTTGTGAGACTAATGTGAAAGTCAGTTCACGTCTACCAAGGCCAAGGCTCTACAAATCATGCCCCACTACTTTTACACATACACACACACACACACACACACACACACACACACACGTGTGTGTGTATATATATATATATATTCCTAGAAAATAATGAAAAGGTAATTGTATAGTTTTACATTAAAAAAATTTTTCTCCTCTAGATGTCAATGAGTGGAAGCAGCCCAGTTTTCCCACAACTAAATGTAAAGTATGGGCTAGCTTCCTGGAGGCCTCAGGGTCAGCCAGAGACAGGATAAGCAAAAGACCTTGGTCTTTAGGGGGAGAAGTAAAAGAGATGGACAAAACTGCCACAAGCTCTCCACCAACCTCCCTTCTCCTGGTCCTCTGGCAAAGTGAGTCTGGCTGTCTCATTCTACCCTCTAATCCCTCCTTCGATTCTCTGTATACACCAAAAGATTGAGCAGCACGGAATAGTGAGAAGGGCCATTTTTCCAAACATATGCCAATAGAGTATTGGCCAATCGGTAATTAACTTTAAGTGCTCGGTTGTCTGATTCCAGTGCACCTATTCAGAGGTTCAGTCCTTTACAAACTACTCCAACAAAGATACTTCTTAAAACACCAAGACATGATAGAGGAGAAACTGTACTAAATGCATTCTGCCAACACATCTCCACAAAGAGAGACAATTGGGAGTCTATGGACACTAAGTCCCTCCAGACAAGCATGGTAGGAAGACAGGGTGGACCAGGTTTTAGCCAAGGATACTAGAGTTGCATGAACTCTGACTACAAGGTAGACTCAAAAACCTGAGAGACTCAGAGAGTGAGGACAACAGCCCTTGCACAGAATACACTGCATATACTGCCCCAAATTGTCTGGTCATTCCTGATTATTATCCAGACATAAACCAGAGAGCAATAATAAAAAAGACTCCACCATTCCTTCCAGAATTGTATAAAGCCTAGTCCCCAAACAGTCTCAATTCATAAAGTATCACGAGGAAAATGAATAAATACAAGAAAACACTAATAGTAAAAAGACACAGAACTAGCCATGCTTAAGATACAGACCCAGAAAAAAAAGAGAATAACTCCAAATCATTTATAAACAAAGCCACAAATAAAATTATAGATGTGCCTCAGCTCCTGGAATTCAGGGGAAAAATGAACTAAGAGCAAAAATTAAAAATTATCAAATGAGAGCTCTAAAGGAAAGAATATGAAAGTAAAAACTCTAGGGGGAAAAAACCTGGAAAAAGAATAAAAAAGCTTTAAACAGGAGGTACAAAATTTTACTCAAATAACAGATGAAAATTAGACTTGAGCAAATAAAACAAGACATGAGGTAGTCTTCTGGCATCAAGAGGATGCAAAGACAGATACACTTCTTGTCCTTAGAGAATTTATATTATTTTATGGAAGAGACAATATGTATGTGTGTAAATATGATTACAATATGTAAAAAGTAATACAAAATAAACTGAGGAAGAGGGAATGAGAGTTGCAGGGAGACGTGTGTACAAAGAAAGGGCTTTTAAAGAAGGAATCACATGTACAGAGTTATGAAGGGGACAAGAGATTCTAAGAAATAAAGATAAATTTCGGACATGGGAGACACCAGTACCAAGAAGAGACGGACGATGGAGTATCAGTTCTTGGGAAAAGTAAAGATGTGTTTCAGAAGTAAAGTATAGTGTATGGTAGGGTTAGAAAGGGAAAGGAAAAGCCTGAAAAGCTAAACAGAGCAGCTCATATTTGACACCACAGATAAGAGGGAGCTAGCTATTGGACTTTAGTAAGTAGAGAGGAATAGTCACACCTATACTTCAGAAAGATAACTTTGGCAGCTCTTCAAAGAATGAATTGTAGAGGATACAGGCTGAAGACAGAGATATCAATGAGGAAGCTCCTGTCTAGATATGAGGTGATGACGGCCTAAATAAGGGCAGTAGCTCAATGAATAAAGAGTAGGGGTAAGACACTGCCAAAGTAGACCTGTCAAGATTTGGCAACTGAAGGGATATATGGGGTGAGAGTGAGATGATGTCAAGAATGATAGCAAGCTAAGGACACCCTGGATAGTAATAGAAAAAGTACAGAATGGAAGCTTCTTTCTCCCTTTTTGGAAGGAAAGATGATGAATTTAGTTTGAAACATGCTTAATTTGAGATGCCTTTGGGATATCCAATAGTCTTTGAATGGATTTCCCAGCAAATGTCCCCAAAGCATCTAAGCCTACAAAGGCTTTCTAATCAAAGGCATGATCAGAACTCAAGAGAACAATTAGGGTCTGATAAATAGATTTAGTTGTCATCTGTATGTTCAATTCATGGGAGCTAATGCAGTAATCAAATAAAAGAGCAGCAGAGGAGCCATGGGGGGTTACACTCACAGTTAGAGACATGATAGGAACAATGAACGAGCAAAGGAAGCCAAGAAGAAGCAGATACCTACAAGAAAACTAGAGACAAAAGGTTCAGAAACCTAGAGAGATATTGCACCAAACTCAGCAAAGAAGTTACAAAGAATGAAGAATGAGAAAAGGGCATTAGATTTGGAGAGGGAAAGCTCATCAACCACTTTTAGAGAAAGGCAATTCAGTTGAATGATGAGGCCAGACAGCAAAGAGTTGAGAAGTAAGGATAATGAAAAGTAGAGACCGAATATGAACACAGCTTCTTCTAGGAGTATGTCTAAGAAAAGGAAGAGAGACAGGAGGAGAGCCTGAGGAAATGTCAGAAATCGAGAGGATTTTAGGAAACAAACTCAGGGCAGTGTAATTAAGAAAAAAGGAAAATACCAAAAACCATATCATTTACTCTATTCCATAGCTATTTACAGATAACGTGATCTAAGATGATCAAGGGCCCTTAGTAGCCTGAGGAGAGAGGATGTTTGTACTTCTGTTCTTTATCGCTTTGCAAAAACTAAAAAAAGAAAAAGAAAAATCTTTCCCAAGTGGTAAATCCCCCCCAAAAAAATAGATCAAAAAGAATTCAGGTCTCTAGGGGACTTCAAGCTATATTATAGCAAAATCAAAAGACTGAAAAAAACAAAAGAAAATTTAAGATTCCAAGTATCAAAAACAATTGACATGGAAAACAGATCAAGAAGAAATCATCTAATAATTATTAGATTATATGAAAACTTTAAAACACAAAAAAATTGCAAGAAATCATAAAAGAAAGATGCCCAGATGTATCTGAGTCAGAAAGCAATTTAAAAATAGAATGAATCCACCATTCAACTCCTAAAAAAAAAAAAAAAAAAAAAACCCTCAATTGAACATTCTCAGGATGTTATAACCAAAATTTACAACTTCAAGGTCAAAGAAAAAAAAAAAAAGATGGGAATGGAGGCATCTTGCAGGACAGGGTACTGGGTGGGCCTTTAGTAAGGAAGACCAGAGTTCAAATGCAGCCTCACAATTACTAGTATGACTCTTGGGCAAGTCAGTTCACTGTTGTTAGCCCCTACCTAACAGAGCTAATGCAAAGGTCAAGTGAGATAATGTTTCTAAAAAGCACTTAGCATAGTGCCTGGCACATAGCAGGAATTTGCTTATTCCTTTGCCTTTCTCTTCCCTAAAAACAGGTTTAATCCTACAGTGGAAAATAGATTTTAATAGAATAGAGGAATTTCAGGCATTCCTGATGAAAAGACAGAAATTACATAGAATATAGAATCTGTGACAGGCAAAGAAACAGAAATGAGAACCCCAGAAAGATAAATATATCTGAACAACAGGAAAAAGCTAAATGATGCATAAAAGCTTACTCTAATAAGGGAATGAGAGACAATTGCCTCTTTAAAATAGAAAAGAAAAAGATAAGATAGAAAAGAAAGGCAAAGTCAAAGATCTGAGGAACGGTTATTATTATAAGAAAGGAGGAAGAAGAACTTATGTTTCCTCCTAAATGTTCCATATAAGAAGAATGCACAAACACAGGAAAAAGGGTATATGGGGAAGGTATCCCAGGAATTTTTACTCATATTTGAGCCCGACAAAGGCAGGTTGAACACACACACACACACACACACAATTTGGTAAAGAAACATAGTAAATTCAACAAGAAGACAGATGGGAACAAGAAGAAAAAAGAGGAGGGCTTAAAAGAGAAGACAGAGTCAAGGAAGAAATATTCATGATCAAAACATATTTAAACTTGGACAATAGATCAGAGGTGAGGATCAAAAGAAGGGAAGGAAAACATAAAAATTAGTAAACAGAATTCTGGACTTGATGAAGATAACTAGTAAAGAGGAAAGAAATCAGGCCACTTTGATTACTAATAACTAATGTTGATCATACTTCTCTTATTTTACCATCTTTTCATATAGAGGAAAATAGGAATGGGGAGTATAAGAGGATATAATGGAGGGACAAATATAATTAGCAATCGTAATAGTGAATATAAACTTACCCATATATATATATATATATATAATATAGGATGGGAAAATAATTAGAAATTAGAAAACAACGACCAACAATATGTTATTTATACAAAGCACACTTTAAAAACAAAAACCCATATAGATTTAAAAGAAGGGATCAGAACAAAATTTATTTTGCTTCTAGTGAATTCAAAAAAAGTAGAAATATACATCATGATATCAGAAAAGATAAAAATAAAAACATACAGGTTGTGTAATGCCAGTATAATAAAAATGACACAACTTCTTAAATTATTTTATTGATCCAGTGCCATACTAATTAAATTATCAAAATTATTGTGTAGTTCTACCAAAAACCCCACAAAATTCAACTGGAGGAATGAAAAGCAAAGTACCTCATTGGAAATAATGGAGAAAAAAATAGAAAGGAAGAGAGCCTGGCAGTAGTAAACCATACTACAAAGTAGTAACTATAAAACTATTTGATATTTGTTTATAAAAAGAAAAGAGAGAGAGAAAGGTTAGTAAATGGAATAGATTAGGCACATAAGACCAAGAAACAAACGAACTGTGTTCTGAATCTCTAGAGCAGGGGTCCTCAAACTTTTTAAATAGGGGGCCAGTTCACTGTCCCTCAGACTGTTGGAGGGCTGGACTATAGTAAAAACAAAAACTTTACTTTATGGGCCTTTAAATAAAGAAACTTCATAGCCTGGGTGAAGGAGATAATCATCCTCAGCTGCTGCATCTGGCCCGCGAGCCATAGTTTGAGGACCCCTGCTCTAGAGCTTTATATATAACATTCAAATATATATTGTCTTTTGTTGTTTTCAGATTTTTTTCCTCCACATATATGCAATCAGAATATAATTTCCTGGAATTATATCTTCTATTCTTTCTTTTGTATCCACTACAATATTTAATACAGTACTAGGTAGATAGGGGGCATTTAAAAACATCCATTAATTTAATTTTTCATGTTATCCTACAGCTAAGCTTCCATTGTTATTTTTCTCCAATTCAAAATATCTCTAATGCTAATTAAAGGTACATCTAAATTTAAATCCAAAGAACAAAGAAAATATACATTTTATTCCCAACTATGCGTGGCAATAACTTTTCCTCAGGTATTTACCAAGCAAATGAATTCCAAGCTATCTGCTGCTACCCTATATGGTATATTTGTGTCTGAAATAAATTTTCTTTTTAATTTTTTTAAACATTGTCTCTATTGTCAAGATATGCATTTTAGAATTTTTAAAACTTAAGTGTAAGAAAATGTAAGAAGAGCATAGCTCTTTCTAAAGCAAATTCCAAAATGTTCTACTTACCACAGCTTCTCCTTTTTTTATGCCAAAACATGTAGCCACCCCATCCTGATCTCCAACAACCACCTTTGATAAATTGAATAGTATAAAGTCACTATTTTTGCATTTTATTACTCATGCATAAAAAATTACTGTATTTTATTATTCAAAAATTATTTACTTGTTATCTATTCTGTGCAAGGTACTACACTCAGTACATAAACTATTATTTTGAATTTGTATAGATTGAAGAATTCTGAAAAAGTCAAACACAAAAACCCAAAGGATTATAAAATTGGACACTGGAGGAAAGGTTATGGACATATATTATAAGGAAATTGTGACTATGTGGTTTCCAAATGAGAACAGAACAAGAGTCTTAAATTGCAGCAGGGCAGATTAAACATCCAAACACCCATAAGAATTTCCAGAGATTATCCCTCAGAAAGGATTACCCCAGATGGCTGTGGTACATATTCTCCTGACATTCTTTAATGACCGATGAGGCACCTATATGTCTATAACAGTTTAAACAATAAACAAATAAATTTACCCAGAAAAATTACAATATATAATGCTAAGAGATTTTGTCCCTGATG
Source organism: Antechinus flavipes (assembly GCF_016432865.1). Classification (NCBI taxonomy): domain Eukaryota; kingdom Metazoa; phylum Chordata; class Mammalia; order Dasyuromorphia; family Dasyuridae; genus Antechinus; species Antechinus flavipes. Next base: position 177,882,182 of record NC_067403.1, on the reverse strand, counting down.
AAGTATGACATTTTGGCTGTTAAATTTGATTCGCTAAGTGATATTATAGCATCACAGATTTATAGACAAAACTGATCTCTTAATTATTTTGGTCTAATCCCTACATTTTACAGATGAGGAAATCTCTCAGAGAGGTAAACCAATTTGTACAAAGCAACAGAGACAAGATTTGAGCTCAGCTTATCTCACTAAACTCAACATTCATTCCTACGGGGGCTAAAAAGAATACCTCTATACTAAAATGCTTGCTGATTTCTTTCTATGTAAATTCTGTTGGCACAGCATATTATCATCATTTTTGCATTTGTTTAGAAATCCTGCTCCTATACAAATGAAGTCACCCGATAAAAATCACTGAATTCATGTTTACATAAAAACAATCCATCTTGTTCATCAAATACAAAGATCACATCAAAGAGATCTTGGTGTACTCTTATTGAAAACACGATCAATAATTAAAGGAGGCATTCTCTTTATACCATATTATGTATTTTTGTTTTCTTTGTGTACTCCCAAAGACAAGGCTACAGGGAATATTAAATCAAGGCTCTAAACTTGTACATTGTTTGAGTTTGAATTGTTGAACTTCAAATGTATATTTATGTTCCCACACTATGACATACAACTAAATGTGCAGTCCACTGAGTTAGTCTCTTGGTAGTTACATGAAGCCTTTCCTCATTTCCCCAATTGCCAGTGGTCTCCTTTTCTATATGTACATATTTTCTGTTAGAATGCAAGTTCCTTGAGAGTAGGACTGCTTCATTCGATACCATGTATGCTTGTTACTTGACTGATTTCAAATAGGGTAGATAGACATTGAACTGGCTCCAGAATTCAACTGGCAGAAGAAAGTGAGCTACATGGAATTTTGGAAACTATTAGTTTCTCTACTTCTTTATGTAAAAATCATCTTCCTAAGATGAATAGACTCCTGGTGAAGCTGTGTGGTTGTGAATATTGTGACACATAATCTCTGAAGACATTACAAGTGACTCAAAGCTCAGTAAAAGAGAACAAGCTCTGTCCAATTACAGCCAACACCCAAAAAGTGGTGGCAAGGCTATCAAAAGAATGTACGCTCAGATTAGGAGGTGGGCCCATCAGGGGGCAAAAACACGAGATGAGTCATGGTCAACCAGTGTTCCACTTGTATCCATAAAATGTAAGAAGACCTACAGTCTCTGAAGTACCAAAGGTGAAGAAGTATGAGTAGTCATCCTGAGGTGCAAGCAATAAGGGGTTGCACTACCTGTAGAGAATTTTAAAACAATAAATATTATATTCCATAAGGAAGAATATAATTAACAAGGAAGTTAATTTGGAAAACTACTAGGTATACAATCAGCTTGTGTCACCAAATTCTATGGTTCTATATTCTTGCATCTAAATAGTAGATTTGAAATAAGCAATGATAGACAGCACAGTGATTATAAAGACACAGAGCAAGAACCTGAGTTACTTCTTTTTGTCATTGTATTTGAAACAGTGCCATAGTGCACTACAAGGCATAATATTTTTGTTTAGTACATGCAAATTCTATACATGAAATGCTTCACTAAATTTGCATGATATCTTTAAAACTGAAATTTGTCCTTATTTTTATTTGTTGGTATTTTAAAACCAGAGAACCAATCAAGAAAATAAAATTATATTGGTGGTACAATTTAGTAGTCACCTAAATTTTTATCTTTTATAGACATTTAAGCTTTATTAAATTTACTTATGAAATAGGACTTTTACAAATCGCTTTACAAACATCCTTCTGTTTAAGACCTTTTAAAACTATTTGTACATCTGTTGCTTGATATGAAAGTAACATTTTGAAATTTAAGTTAGTAAAATTTATTCTTTGATCAACCATGAATAAACAGAAGATCAAATCAAGTTCTAGACCTTCTATTTATCGAAAATGAAATGCAAAGATAAATTTGAGAAACTCATTTACAAATCCGCAGAAATCAAGGCTCAAAAGTAAACTGTAATGTTAATATTCATTACTGTGACAAACCAATATGTACATGTGTTTTCCCTTTTAAAAAATAATGCAATTAAAAAGTTTTCACCCTTTTTCCTTTTTAATACTGTAACATTCATTTTTAACTAAAACACTTTTACTGTATGATTATATATAAAGTTCAACAAAAGACAATGTTCACTGTCTGCATTTCTTTTAGTTATTTCATGACAATTGCTGAAAATAATTTTTTCATGAAGAGAAAGGAATTTTTATAAGCTGTTCTGGTACATCTGTGAAGTATGCCAGTGTCTAGAGAACAGAATCTAGAAAAGTGGGTAGATCCTTGTGGCAGAATGTGCAGAAGAACATGGATAAGAACCACCAGGGATTAGAAGCATGAAAGAGGTTAAGATCTCTAATTATGGAAGAAATGTCTACATTAATGAAATCACAAATATACTTAAGTATTAAAGTCTTCGTATTATCCCATACAAAAACATTTATTTGAATGTTGTATATAAGAAAGCATTTCTTTCCTTACATATCATATCCCTTGGCATTCTGAGCGACAGAGAAAAATGAATTCAAAAAATAATGCTCAATTTTAAAATACTAACCTATTAATAAGGGAAAGAAAGCATTTAAAAAACATAATTTTCCAAAAACTGAATTTCCTTTCCCCATTCAATTCCTCACACTTAAGTCAAATTAAAGAGAGAGCACATGAGCAAAGGCTGCTTAGTCATGTATGGAAAAGAATTAGCACCTTCTGTGTTGCTCTGCGTCCTGATGCTGGGAGCAGTTTCATGGTCTTCTGAGAGGTTACCCCTACCTAAGAAAACATAAGCAAAGTATTTTTAATTAACAAGTTATGATCACAGTAAGCAAATTTCAACTATGATTAAGTAGTTTACAATGAAATCCTTATTAGAACCAAGAAAACACAGCAACAAGAAGATTATGTGATGATCAACTGTGACAGACATGACTCTTTTCAACAATGAGGTGATTCAAGACAATTCCAGTAGACTTATGATGGAAAGAGCCATCTGACTCTAGAGCTAGAACTATGGAGCCTGAATGTGGATCAAAGCATAGTATTTTCACCTTTTGTTGCTGTTGATGCTTATTTGCTTGTGTTCTTTTTTTTTTTAATCTTTTGATCTGATTTTTCTTGCACACCATGACAAATACAGAAATAAATTTAGAAAAATCACACCTATTTAACTCATATTGGATTGCTTGCTATCTAGGGGAGGGAGGTGAGAAAGAAAGGGAAAAAATTTGGAACACAAGAATTTGTAAAGGTGAATGTTGAAAACTATCTTTGCATGTATTTGGAAAAATAAAAGGCTATTATTTTAAAAAACAATGAAATTCTTATAAATATCATTAAGGAAAAAAATTATAATCTGAGTGACCATTAAGGCATGCTAAAATTTTCTAAAGTTAACTTCAGCCAGAAATAAGAAACATTATATTTTAAGTTACAAAGTAAATGACATTAATCACTTGCTCATGATTTTGTGGTAAGAGGTACCAAGCAAGAATACTTCTAAAAAGGTTTCTGTTTAAAAAAAAAAAAAAAGTCAGGTTAATAATATAATCTACAGATTCTTCCTTAATAAAGTAATTTTTCTCAAATCTTTGCAAATATGTAAATATAATGCAATAGTTAATAGGGGGTCATATTGGTAATATTTGCTAAAGATCACAAGGAAAGATGATGATGATAACTACCAATTCAACTTATAAAGCTCTTGGTTCAAACACCATATGATGTTCTGCAGTATTCAAAGTCATTCTCCTATTGGAGCCTCACCTTAACTCTGTATAGAAGGGAAGACAGATATTACTTTGTCTTCTTTATTCTCTTTCACTTTCTCTCTGTGTAATCTTAATCATCTCTATGCAGATGACTCCAGAACTATATACCCAGCTCTTGCCTCCCTCCCAGTTTCAGGCACTCATTACCCGTTGCCTATTGGACACGTTTGGACACCTCTTGTAGGCATCTCATTTGAACATGTTTGAACTCATTATCTTTGCTCCCAAACTTTGCCTTCTCCATAACTTCTCTATTTCTACTGAAAGCACCTCCATCCCTCCAGTCATCCAGATTTGTAACCTCAGACTCATCAACAACTCTTCTCTATTACCCTTTGTATCCCATCAGTTCTCAAATTTTATCAATTACTACACTATCTCATACATCATTGTTTCTCTTCTCTAACATAGACACCATCCTAATTCAGGTCTTTTGCTACCACAATGGCTTTTTAATCTTCTACATTTGTACCCTGTTCAAGAAACTCCAGTGGCTCCCACTTGACTCTGGAATGAAATGCAATCCCTTCACAGTCTCCAGGCTATGTTTCCAAATTTAGTACACATTAACTTTCCTTTACAACTTTACATTACACCACACTACCTTTAATGTTCCCCATTTACAACATGTATCTCCTATCTCCATGCCTTCACAAACTTTCATGCCTACAAAGCATGCTCTCATTCACCCTTAAAAACCCAAGTTTTCTTCAAAGTTGTCCCCTATGCCTAGAATGCCCTCCTTCCTCATTTCTCCCTCCTGTTTCCCTTTAATTCCCAGCAAAAATTCTCACTTTTTACAGAATCATTTTCCAAGACCCTTTGCCTTCTTTCTGTTGATTGTCCCCAACTGACTGTGTCTATCCACAGTTAGTGGATATTTTTTGATTATGTTGGACCATGGGCTCCAAGGCACTTAATAATGCTTGCTAACTAATTCCCAGTTACTAGAATGCTACTCACAAATGCATGCACTGGATATATATGGCACAATTTTCTACGTACTCATTTTTCCCAACCTGTAAGCTCCCTGAAGGCAGAAACTGTTTCATTTTGTCTTTGGTGACTGGCACAATTTGGGGATAGTTGATATAGAAAGATCTCTATGAGGACATCCCCACCATTAATTCAGATTAGCACACACTTTCCAATTTTCTAGTTAATTGGAGGAATAGAAGGTTAAAATAAGATACCTAGGGCCACAAAATATGTAGTGGCAAGTTCAAGTCAGGTTCATTTTCTACCTTCATTAGAATGTGAGCAGAGACTATCTTACTTTTCTATACCTATTCCCAGTTTTTAGCTAAGTGCTTTCCATATACAGCTTAATAAATGCTTCATTCATTCATTCACATAAGCTCTATGTGATTCAGGGCAGGTGACTGAACCTTTCAGTTCTCTAAACCACTTTGTTAGTGTTATGGTTGAATTGTTTCAGTCATGTTTCACTCTTTATGACCCATTTGGAGTACTCTTGACAAAGATCCTGGAGTAGTTTCCCATTTCCTTCTCTAGCTCATTTTACAGATGAGAAAACTAAGGCAAACAGGGTTAAATGATTTGCCCAGGGTGCACAATTATTAAGTATCTGACACCAGGGTTGACCTCAGAAGGTGACCTTCCTGACCCCAAGTCCAAGATTTTATTCCCTCTTGTCACCAAGCTGGTAGCAAAATCAAAATAGAAATAGGAGCTACTAAGCCATACATAAAGATCCTCAAAGGTCACATATTGACCTAGAAAACCACATATTTACATTATCCATGTCCTGTTGTATCTCTATTTATTGGGGGAGGGGGAGGTTACTATCTGATACCTCTGCTCTAGGCAAAAACTTTAAGTTGCAGAGCATATGTTGACTTGCATTGATAAAAGAAGTGTCCTTCTGGGGATTTCCTTCCATTGAAGAAACCATAGGTCTCAACAATTAAAAAATAAATCATTTCTGTCTTCAATTCAACAAGTATTTGTTAAGCTCTTGCTAATAGGTGCTGCTGCTGAAGACACAGAGGCAAACTACCTCTGGTATGGAAGCAGCTTGGTACTGCTCTGGAGTTAGGAGATTTAGATTCAAACCCCACTTACTACCTGTGGCTCTTTGGGAAAGACACTTATACTGGCAGGGTCTCAGTTTCCTTATCTGTAAGATGAGAGAGTTGGACTAAAAGGCCTCTGAGGTCTCTTCTAGCTCTAACTTTGTAGTTCCATGAGTCTTTGTGTGACTTTGGATAACTCCCTTCCCTCCTTTATGCCTCAGTTTCCCCATTATAAAATGACTGAGCTCCTTCCAGGCCTAGCTATGGGATCTTGTGAAGGTAAGAAATGAGATTGAAGAGACTGGGGAGATAAATACTGGAGGGAAGAAGAGAGAGGGGAGACACTGAGAGATGGAAGGAGTAAAGAGATGGGGAAGGCAGACAAATTGGGGGTATATAAAGAGATGGAGCATAGACAGAAAGGGAAAATAGAAGTGATGGAGATATAGAAATGAAGAGGCTGGAAAGCTAGAGAGAAGGGAAATGGAGGGAGGGGAAAGGTGTAGGAGGGAAGACGTTGAAGAATGGGATGGAGGGAGGGGAAGGATGTAGGAAGAACGGGGTTGGATGGGGGGGGGGTAATGAAAGGATGGGGGAGGAGGAGAGATGAGGAGGACAGAGGGATAGGAGAGAGGAAAGGCCTGCAGATCCACCCCGTTAGTCGCAGCCCCACAGGACCCGCCTCCCGGGGCCAGGACGAGCGGGCTAGGGCAGTCGGAGCCTCGAGGGCGGCCGTAACCAGCGTCATTGTCCGTGCAGGGCCGCGGGCAGTAGGGGCAGGGAGAGGGTGCCCCGACCCGGCTCCCCGGGGACTTGAGGCTGTCTGGGCTGCTTCTCTCACCTGTAAATAGTCGGAGCGGTTCAGGGTGAGCTCCATGGCTGGGGATGGGGGCGATCTGGGAGGGGCCAGCCGCCAGCCGCAAGCCTAGGAGAAGCGCAAGAAGCCCCGCCCCCTACCGCGGCCAATGGGAGTTAGGTAAGATGATGGGCGGGGATAGGGGAGAGTTTCGTATGCCGTATTGCCGAAGGCCCGCCCTCCCGACTCCCGCGCAGCCTCCCTGGCACCCTCGAGAAGGAGGGAACATCTGAGCAGGGAACTGTTTCCCTGACTACGGCCACGCCAAGCTAACTCTCCCTCCTTCCCGTGGTTAATTATCCCTGAGATAGAAAGGATCCTCTGCTCACAGTGGAGCCGGTCCAAGAAACCTTCACCACAGGCATTTAGACAGACAGCAAGCACTAATTAAGCACTTACTGTGTACTAAGGGCTGGACTACATGCCTGAGCAAGCTTAGGCAACAAACTGGTTTTCATTTTAAATTTTTTTCTTTCCCACTCCTTTCATCTTCAGCCTTCATATCTACCAAACATTAAGCACCTCCTAAGTGCCAGGCACAGATGTGGGAGGGAAAAAAAAAAGTCCTGGCTTCAAAGAGTTTACAATCTTAAGGGGGAAGACAACCTACAAAGGGAGCTGAAAAAGGGAAGGAGGGATGGGGAAGGTTCCCAACATGGTGGAGAAGTCGTCAGAAAAGTCCCAAACTAGGGCAGCCAAGGGAGAAGTGTGGGAGAGGTTTGCAGTTCATGGCCCCAATCAGAGGGAAAGAAGAGAGTGATGAGGTGAATTCTAAGACTGAGAAACTTCTTACAGGATGATGAAGATAGCTCAATAATGAGTTTGCTGGAGCCTGAGAGGAAAGTCAGAGAAATCCCCAAGTAGGGTAATAGAGGATCTAATCAAAATCCTGGTCGCTTTTGTCTATTGATCCCCAGGATACTTCAGCTTCTTCCCTCAATGAATTCCTTGCCTAGATCATTTCCTCCTCAACTCCTGTCCTCATACTAGGGGATGTCAGCATACACACATACACACACACACACACACACACACACACACACACACACTCGCTCAGTCTCAAAAATCCTGAACTCGCATCATTGTGATCCATCCTTGTGCTTTAAAACCCCAAACACTCTTCTTCATCTACACTGAGACTAACAATCTCTCAAACCTTCAATTCTTTTTCAGACCATCATCCCTTACACACTCATCCTTCCCCATCTTAGTGAACTAATTCAACTCTACAACGTCCTTTTCTCTTGAATTCCCTTCCTCTTTATCATATTGCCAATCTTGTCACCCCAAGCTTCAGCACTGGAACACTCCAATACATATGTGGTGAATGAAATTGAAAAAAATCATGAAATTGTACTGTGTGTTTATTACAAATTTATATAACCTCACCTGGGCCCTCACTGCTGCAAAGTAATCCTTTTGTTGTTGTTTAGTTGTTTCAGTCATTTTCGATTCTTCATGAATCTATTTGGGGTTTTCTTGGTAAAGATACTGTTGCTATTTCCTTCTCTAGTTCATTTGACAGATGAGGAAACTGAGGGTCACCCAGCTAGTAAGTGTCTTAAATTCAGATTTGAACTCCAGGTGAGTCTTCCTGACTCCAGGCCCTGCATTCTATCCATTGCACCACTTAGCCTTCCAAATCCTTTTATAATTCTTTAATTCACTATCCCAAAATACAGTGGCTTTTCCAAACCTTCTCTTAGTTTCTTCCTTTAACTCTCCATGAGTTCGTTATTCCTTCTTTTTCTTTTCCTTAGGACCACAGATTATCAAATTTCTTCTCATCTAAATTATTCCCTGTGTTGCAGGTTCTGTTTATCATAACAGCTTAGGACCATAGATTCAAAACTAGAAGGAACTGGAAAAATTATGCAGACCTCATTTTATATGGCTTTCTGATATGCCTTCCTACCACCATTATTCAAAAACGGCCTTTTCCCATCTTAAATTCAAATCATCTTTTTCAGATCCCTGTTGCTGATATCTTTGGACCTTTCTTCCCTCATCGGTAAGGTCGCTATCTGGGTCATATTATATTACTCCATTCCAGCTCCTTTATTACACAGCAAAATATCACACACACATACACACACATACATACACAAAACCCTCAAATGGGATCATGAAGAATTGAACACAATTAAACAACAAAATCCTTTATTCTTTAAAAAAATTGTTATTCTGCACTTGACAAACATAAACTTTTCCATATAGAAAGAACAGAAAAGAGGATTTCATATAAAACTACGAACTTTCTTATATTGTTTCTTAAAATGCTTCAATAAACTTTTTCTTTTCTTTTTTATAGCAACATCATCATTAGCCTCTTTACTCCCTTTCACTTCCCCAAATTAAAATAAACAAATTCTCTTGTAATAAATATCACAAAACAAAACAAATCTACAGAGGCCATATCTAAAGCTGTAGATGTCTCATCCCACAATTTTCCCCTGTCAGGAAGTGGATAACAGGTTTCTACAGTGATCCTATAGAATCATAGTTGGTCATGCGTTCTTAAGTCTTTCAAAGTTGTTTTTCTTTGCAATATTGAAGTCATATATATATATATATGTTTACCTTTTCTGCTCACTTCACTCTGCATCAATTCATGTGTCTTTCCAAGTTTCTCTGAATCCATCCCCTTCGTTATTTCTTTTCATGCAGTAATAGCTAATACATTTCTATATAATAATTTGTTCAGCCTCTTCCCAAGTAATGGACCTTTCTCTTTCTCTCTGTCTTTCTGTCTCTCTGTCTCTCTCTCTCTCTCTCTCTCTCTCTCTCTCTTCTCTCTCTCTCTCTCTCTTCTCTCTCTCTCTCTCTCTTCTCTCTCTCTCTCTCTCTCTCTCTCTCTCTCTCTCCCCATCACCTCAACTACCTATTTATCATCTGTTTATTCTTTCCTTTAAAAAATCTCTTTGAGGTCTATACATAGCAGTAGCATCACTTGGTTCCAAGTAAATGCTCACTTTAGTGATTTGTGTACAATTCCAAATTGCTTTCCAAAATGGTTGGACAAAATCACATCTTTCTACCAATAATGCTTTAGTGTGCTTGTCCCATCACTGCTTCAACAAATTGCCATTTTTCCTTTTTTTTAATCACCTTTGCCTGCCTGATATCTGTGAGATAGAAATTGAGTTTACCACTAGAGCACAGGCACTGTGAAAAAACATTGCTAATTTCCACCACTACCACCATGGTTACAACCCAAACACAATAACTTTTGTGCCAATTTCAGAATGAAATGGTGACAACATACTGGATTCATTCTCTAATATGTCTTGGTTCAAGGTATAAAAAGCCCCCAATAAGTTTATTAAGGCTAATAGAACTACTCTACTTGAACCTTTGGGTTGAAACCTGCCCCCGGCTCATCCAAATGACAAGTGTCTATTCCTCCACAAGATTGGCAATATTGTTATTTGGCTTTGTGAAAACAGGTATTCTAAAACCAAGTATGATTGTGACCCATGTTCAGATAAGCATTATAAGTGAAGTAAACCATGAAGCTTTAAATGAAGCTCTGCCTGGAGATAATGTAGAATGTGTCTGTCAGTGGTGTATTGTTGGTGGAGTTGTAAACTGATCCAAACATTCTGGAGAGCAATTTGGAACTATGCTAAAAGGGTTAATCAAATTGTACCTATGCTTCGCTCCAGCAATACTACTAGGTCTGTATTCCAAAGAGATGATAAAAAAAGGGAAAAAGACATATATGTACAAAAATATTTATAGCAGCTCTTTCTGGTGATAAAGAATTGGAAATTGAGGGAATGACTATCAATTGAGGAATGGCTAAATAAATTGTGATATATAAATGTAATGAAATACTATCATGTTATAAAAAATGATGAGGATATGAATTTGAGAAAAAACCTGGAAAGACTTACATGAACCAATGCTGAGTGAAGTAAAGCAGAACTAGAAAATATTGTACAGAGTAACAGCAATGTTATCCAGTGATCAACTATGATAGACTTAGCTCTGCTTAGTAGTACAGCTATCCAAGACAATTCTAAAAGACTATTGATGGGAAATGCTATCCACATCCAGAGAAAGAACTATATTGTCTGAATGCATATTGAAGCATACTGTTTTCACTTTTTTTGTTTGTTTTCATGGTTCTCTCTTTTATTTTGTTTCTTCTTTCACAATATGTCTAATGTGGAAATATGTTTAACATGATTGTACATGTATAATCTATATCAGATTGCTTGCTATCTTAGGGAGGGGAAGGGAAAGGAAGGAAGGGAAGGAGAAAAATTTAGAGCTCAAAATTTAAAATGAATATTTAAAATTATATTTACATATGATTGGAAAAAATAAAATACTACTTACTAAAAAAAAAATGTGTCTGTCAAGGATATCCATTGTAGTAATGTTGTTGGTGACAGCAAAAATGAGCCACTGCTGGCTTCATTACCCAGGTCATTATCCTATTAAGGCCAAATCAGTACTGGATATGTCTCTGTTCCAGATTATCATATGACTCACATTGTTTACTGAACTAAAAGAGAAGATTGATTGTTGCTATGGTAAAAGCTGGGAAAAAGTCCCTATATTCCTGAAATATGCTGGTGCTACCATTGTTGGCACACTTCTAGACAAACCTATGTGTAGAGAGCTTCCCTTATGATCCTTCTCCTGATCATTTGAGGCAGATGGTTACAACTGGTATCATCAACACAGTTGAAAAGAGGGCTGCTAGAACGGAGCAGGTCACTAAATCTGCCCCAAAGTCTCAAAGGCTAAAAGGATATTTTGTACAACAGCCATTCAATCTTAATTAATGTTTCAGAACCCTTTGTCTCAATTGGTCTTTGGCATTTAATAGTAAAAAAGTGGTTAATTATTACAATGCATCGTAAAACCTTCAAAAAGAAAGGAATGTTTTTTCCTGACATTTGTTTCATGGCAGTTTTAAGTTTTTTTTTTTTAAATCAGTAATTTTTAAATGGAAACAACTTGATTAAAAAATTGTCACAGAATTTTCATATCACTAAAACAAATCTTAATGTGAAAAAAATCAGAAAAACAAGTGACAAAGATTTCAACCTTTTTTATTGTTCCTTTTAATTTTGATCATAATGGTTTGTGCATACAGAAACTTTTCAATTTTATGCAATAAAAATGGTCCATTTTTTGTCTCTCTATCCCTCTTACTTGCTCAAAAGTCATTTTTTTAATACATAGCAGTAAAAGGTATCTCTTTCCCTATTTCTCTAAATTTGTTATGTGATCTTTTAAATCTAGATTCTGTATCAATCTGTAATGTCTCATGGTTGTGCTATAACATACAAATCTACTTATAACCTGGCAGTTTTTCCCAATTTAGTACCACCCTGGTATAAATACAGCTTGGTCATAGCTTATATTATTTTAAATATATTCCTATAACCTCTTTACTAATTTTTTGCATCAATTTTCATTATGAATATCAATCTAGTTTTCTACCTTTGTTTTGCCTCTTCCTGGTTTAAATATAAAGACTATCCATGAAGGAATTTTGTATAACTTAATCTTTTTCTATTTTTAAAAAATGATTTAAAAATTTCTATTTAAAAAAAAACATTTAAAGAAAAAATGTTTAATAGAATTTACTTTTAAATCCATCTGTTTGGGGAGGGTTTTTTTTGGGGGGAAGAGAATGCATTTATGGTTTTTCCAATTTCTTTTTCTGAGACTGTTATTTAAACAATAGATTTCTTATTCTATGAATCAAGGTATTTTATATTTTTGTAAATGTTCCAGTATTAAAAGATTTTTTTAAGTACATGATTGAAGAAAATAGGTTCTAATAATCTCCTTTCTCTTCCTTTGTTGTGGATTCTCCTTTTTCACTTTTAATACTGTTTAATAAGCCAAGCTCTGATTCAGGAGAATCCAGTAGCTCAGATTTGAGCTTAGGCAGTGAAACACTTGTAGATCATTTGGAAATCACTAAAGGAAGGTTAATTTATTCATAGAAGGGAGAAGATATTCACTAAAGATAGAACATTGACTCAGTGGGGCACAGCTTCACTGTTTTATACTGCTTATGCTGATAGACTGGCCAGAAGGAAGAAAGAAGTAACTTCTTGGTCCCTGGATATTTTTGCCCTTAGCCCACCAGGAACTTATATTCAGATCCTTAATATTTGTTGTTATTAAGTCATGTTATGTCCCACTTTCTGTTACCCCATTTGGGGTTTTCATGGCAGAAATACTGGAGTGGTTTGCTATTTCCTTCTCCAGCTCATTTTACAGATGAGGAAACTGAGGCAAACAGGGTTAAGTGACTTGCCCAGAGTTACACAGCTTGTAAGAGTCTTAGGTCAGATTTTAATTGAGGTCTTCCTGATTCTAGGCCTGGTGCTCTATCCACTGCACCACCTAGCTGCCCAATAAACATTTATTAAGCACCTAACATGCCAGGGACTGTTGCTAAACAGAAAGAATGGTTTAAAAAAAAAAAAAAAAAGGAGGCAAAAGACTGCCTTTGTTCTTAATTACCTTATAATCAATCTATTGTAGGTTGCTAAAGGCATTTCTTTTTTTGTGCTAGGACCTGTCTCGACTACAGAGCAAGAGATTTCTGGATTTAAATAGTACCGAAAGTTCATAGTTTTGTCACAGTCAATATAAGGGCATATTAACACATAACACTAGAAAAATATTCAGTCTTTTATTAACACCAGAGGCTTCACATCAAATATTTAACTGTAAAATACATGTGAAATTTGGAAAGCTATTTAGAATGAATATGCTATTGGTATAGCATAAAGGGATTCTTTCCCCCTAATGGCAACGGAAACAAAATGCTCAAGGTAGAAATTGTAAAATATATCACTTGGAAAATTACGAGCATCTCCAGATGCCACTGAATTGAGGAAGCTGTATTTAGCTCTACCACTCAAGCAGGGCTTTTTCATCTGAATGTACTAAGAAAAAAAATATACAATTTACATTCCTAACGAAGTGCTATGGGAACAGCTTGGGGGGGAGGGGATTAGGGGAGGGGGAAACAGGACAGACTCATGATTCAGGATATAAATCTCTAAGTGATTTAAACTAGCTGGTAGAAGTCCCTTTGAGTCTTTCCCTGCTTTTTGCTGAATCATTTGGTAAGTACAAATCCTTGTGCTACAATGCCTTATTGGCTTGAAACTCAATTCTTTATAGAATTTTGAAGATCTCCAATAACAAAAGGAAAAATCCATTGCTTTATGAGACAGCACACTCCATGCTGGGGCAGCCCAGGATGCTAGAAAGTCATTCCTAATATAGGACCCAAATCTAACTCTCTGCAACCCTTTTATCTTCACATATTGTTCCTATTTCTTTTCTTTTGTGGCAAATAGAAATATAATCTCCATCTTTTATGATGGCCTTCCTATATTTGAGTTTGAGGCATTGTAGGAGTATTCAAATGCATTCCAATAGACTTCAAATACAAATGTGCTGGTTTTTATATTGTAGTTGAAGAGGCAGTGTGACATAGTAGATAGAGAACCAGCTTTGAAGTTGAAAAGACCTGGGGTGAAGATTTGCCTCTGACACAATAAAGAGTTCTCTACAGAGATTAAATTGCAGATATAGAACCAAAACCAGAAAAAGATGGACTAGAATGATTTGGTAAGATGAAAACATTTCTCAGTAGGAGTTGGCAGTGATGGACACAGATGTTCCCCTAGAGATAGAATTGCCCATGATCATCAGGCAAGTATAAGAGATCATTGGGATACAATTGAGTATTTCATAGACAGATTTCCCTGCTTACTTGAAAAGAGACAGGATGAATTACACAATTTTGGACTGGAAGGGATTTTAGAAGGGCAGGGTTAGGTTGGTCCACAAAATCTCAATTACCTATACTGGAGACAAAAAGCAGGTGGTTGCAGTAGCAGCAGCAATGGAGAATGTTTGGCATGAGGACTTACAAGCACTAAGTTTCTGATATCTCTTGCTTACAGATCTGGATATTTCATAAGACTCCTTCTAGGGAGAATGAGATTGGGCTTTTCTGAGGAAACCCAAATTTTTAGTGAATTCCTTTTTTGCCTCCCCCCTTCCTTTTCTATCTAAAAGACTCAAGATGTAAATCCTAAAATCTTTTTTTTTTTTTTAACTTTTGTTAAGCTATCCCTTATTTATTAGCACTTCAACTCTGGTTTACTTTAGATCAAGCACAATTTAAAAATGCTTCTGTTTTTATTTAGGTATGAAGATTAGGAGGACTAAGTAACTGTTTGAATAAAAATATTTTTACAGGTTATCTGACAACTAACCTGTAACTCTAACCAGAAGGATCTGATTTTTGTTTTTATTAATAATTTTCATTAATAATTTCCTAAAAATAATAGGGGGGAAAGGACAACTATGAGAACCTGTGAGCCATTGCCCTGAGCTAAAATTGGGAGTTTATCTCTTTATTCCTGGAAATTCTGTTTAAAAGCAGATTGGGCAATTTTTAACTTTCTTCCCCAATAAGTTTTCAGAGATGAGGAGGGGGAAAGAGGGATCGGCCATTGGAAAGGTAATCTCTATACACAAGATTTATAGGCAGAAGCAAGAATAATCTGGGAGATTAAGACTTGTCCCATTCTATTAGAAGGGAGAAAGTTTTCCTTAACCAATCTGCTCTCCTTGGGGACATCTGCTGGCCATACAAGTATCTAGTCACATTTATGCAGCATTCCCAAAACTTCCCAGACAAGAATCTAGCTATGTCTATACAGCTCTTGGGACTTTTCTTTTGTTACTCTTCATTTTGGTGCATGATTTCTTTACATAAAAAAAAAACATAAAAAACTCAAAGTTCACTAAGTGTGACTATTACATTGAGCTGCTAAACATGAGAAGCAACAATGAGAAACCTGCAAGAAGGTTTCAGCCTGGCAGAGAATTTAAAGTCTCTGTCCTGCGAAAATGCCCTTGGGACTAAATTCAAATTAACTTGAGAAAGATAAAGAGAATCTTAGACTGAAAGGACACAATATACATCATGGATATGCAGATATATAAATAAAGCACAAAATAATGTTCATTGCTTTGGACAATACAATACATCTTCTTGCTATCAAGCTCTTGACTCAAAGCTCATGGCTCAAAGGCAACATTGATAATTTCAGAACCAAAAAAAAGTCTCAGCAATTATCCCTGAGCCCTATTTGAATATATATGTATATTCAAACATATATATATATATTCATATAGATGTATATTCAAATGTGTATTTATTCTTCAACAGTTCTCCAAAGAAATCTTTTTGGACTATTTGCTGCAAGGGAAGATGTGGTTTAGACAATTTCTTTTTCTGGTCAACCAATTAGTGTAAATGATCAAGGGTCAGTTGTAAATAAAGGAAAATGATCAATCCATGATAGTTTAATGTATTATAGAGAGTTGATTAGGAGAGGCTGATCAACTTGATGAATTTATAAGGAAGTGAGCCTTGGTTCAAGATTTTGGTTTTCCATATGAATGTGAAAATGTCCATTAATACCTCCATGATGGGACAGAGGAGGTCTTCTGAGGTTGGATGGTACTCTATAGATGCCATCCCTGTGACTGTGAGGAAGGAAGATTGGTTCCTGGGGAGTCTTTGAAGTTTTAACTCTGCACTCCCACTCCTACTCAGGGTTATTAATCTGCTCTCACCTCTCTGATTTGAACTATCTCTGGATCTCTCAGAAGACCTACACTCAGACCAAGTGGTCCTTTTGTGCCTACTAATACAGAGAGGTAGCTCAAATTCATAGCCTGAATCAATCTAATTGTACCCAAAAAATTTAATCACTCTTAATCAGAGGACCTCAATAACTTGCAAGTACTTAAGCTCTGGAGATGTTTTCAGTCTTCTCAATAAAATCATCATGATCTAATTGATTACCATAGATTTTTTTCAACTGGCAAGGATCGTGGAGGTCATCTCTTCTCACTCCCCTATTTTACAGATGAAGAAACTGAGAGAGGGAAATTGAATGGCCTTAAATCACAACTATAGTAAATGGATGAAACAGGATTCAACCCAAGGTCCTGTGATTCAAAATATATCTAAATACTCTTTCTACAACATCACACAATAGACAAGTCTACATCTTCTTAAGGGAGATCCAACCAAAATGTCAAACCTCTGCTTACCTCCCTCTACCTTCATCCAGCTGATCCCTGATTAGCCCTCTATAACTAGACTTTTTTGTAAAATTCTCTTATTTTTTTAAAAAGGTAAAAAGAGCACAGACAATTAGAATAAAATTATTTTGTTGATGGATTGAACTAACAGGTCTCAAAGTCTTAGCTTTCAAGGAAAGATTCACATAATAAAGGCAATTTATATGAAAAATTGACATAGTCTTCCCCCCCACCAAATAGCTGTTAGAAATATTATTGCCTGTGTTTGTGCTATAGTCAACAACAGATCCCAGGCTCTTGAGTCATTCACACCTCAGCATGCTGGGATTTAGTTTCTCTGTGAGTTTATGGATCAGAACTGCTAACTCTTCTGTTGCTTGGGACTTGTCTTCCAAAAGTTCATAGCGCAGACTTGAAATGTCTTGTTTTATTTCTTTCAGTTCACCTGTAGCATTTGTGAGAAAATATTGTAAAAAAAAAAACACTTTTGATTTCTTGTTCATTGAGTTGGAAAAGAATTTGTAAAATCTGTTGAGTGCAAATAAGTCTGAGGAACCTTAGAAGCTGTCTTTTCCAATACCTTCTTTTCTGATACAAAGCAAGAATGCCTCCCATATCCATGATTATGTGTAAGAAGGTGTAATACCATTGGTCTTTTTAGGTAAGAGGCAGACATAGTAAATCCACTCTGATTGCCTTTTGTACCCAAAGGGTTTTCCAGCTTGAGTAAATAAACACTATGAGTAATTGAAAAACTTCTGGATTTGGAATTAGTCAACCTGTACTCAAACTCCAACTCTGTTACCTCATAGTTATATGACCTTGAATAACTAAGTTTAACTCCCTGGGCTTCAGTTTCCAATAGACTCACTTGCAGTGCTAAAGCTAAAAGCCTATGAACCTAGTTGGATTCAATATGGATTTATCAAATGCCTTCCTAAATTGGACCATTCTGAGCAAGTTTCAGAGCAGGAGATGGGAAAAGAGGAAGAAGTCACTCCAGAAAAAAGGAATGACATTTACAAACCCATCGAGGGAATGGCAAGCAGACAAGTTGACCATTCCGTAAATGTCTGTACCAGAGAAATAACAAGAAATATGATGGTGAACCAGGGGCCAGAGGCACAGGTTGTTAAAAGCAATAAAACAGGCAATCATTATCTGCAGGTTCCTTAGCACAGCAGTGGGCTGCCTTGTCTATTAAGTGGCCTCCCACCAATGACAGTTAGCACCATGATGCCTGCCATAGATGGCTGGCTCATTGCCCAAAATATGGTTCACTCTCAAATGATGATGTAAAGTAGAGGTGTCAAACTCAAAGAGAAGCAATCCTTGCTGGGCAAATTGACTTTGTTGTTATCAGTCAGTAGAATTGACTCTGTGACCCAAATGAGGTTCTTAGCAAAACCTTAAATAAGCATTATCTATGCTGTGTTGTATTTTAATTTTTATTTTGTTAAACCTTTTCCAATTACATTTTAATCTAGTTGGGGAGTTTCGTGGCTAAGTTTGACACTTCTAATGTAAGTTACCCATCAGCTATCACTCAGATCTCCCTTATAAAAATAAGACTTTTCAACAAGGCAGATATGGGTCTTAAATTCAGTGATTTTCTTGGCAAGGTACTACTAAATCAGCTTGCCTTTTTAGTTATAGAATAATCTATAAAGTTACAGAATAGTCTGAAAAATACATTATTTTAACACAATTTACCATGACTTTCTAATCTTTTAAAATATAGCATGTATCCTTCATCTACAAATGAAGGAACTTAGCACCAGGCTCTTGGTGAGAAATTTTTGACTTTGGAGTCATTAATCAATATTTAAATGAGTTTATGAAATGATTTCCTTTTTTCTACTAATATTGAAGAATATGGTTCTAATTTCCACATTTGTCTCTGCCTCGTATTAGCTATGTAATTTGGGGTAAGTTTCTTCTCAGGATCCTGACTGAAAATAATATTATTTGGGATGTTGGGAGACTCAACAAGTGATGACTCATATCTAATGTTGTGTGACTATTAAGTGCTCCATCATTAAGTGCCAACTGTGATGACTGTGAGTGCTGGGATGTGCTGCAATCTTGGTTCCACCATTCCATCTCCTGGTGTAGAAAACAGCTCAGTAATAAGAAAGTTCTTAAATAGTTAGTGACCACAGCAAACAAGGCAATGAAGAAAAGGACCAAGTCCCCAAATGTGACTAACCCCTAAAGAAGGGAGCATTACCCTTGGATTCTTAAACTCTTGAAAGGTAGATTTGGATAGATTTCAGGAATCCATGAATTTGGATAAGAAAAAAATTACATTTTTATTTTCAAGTAATCTTTGCTTTTATTTGTAATTCTCTGTTTTCTGTTTTATACATTTAAAACATTATACTGAGAAGATATTTATTGATTTTGTCAAATTGCTACAGAGTCCAGGACAGAAATATGGTTAAGAAACTTTTCTCTAAAGGGCAGCTTACTAGATTTGGAGTCAAAAAAGATTTGGATACAGATCCCACCTCTAACCCTTACAAGCTGTGTGACTCTACACAAGTTATTTAACCTGGTAGACTTATTTTCCTCATCTGTAAAATGGGATCACAAAGCCTCCAATACCTGCCATATAAGATTGTTGTGAGAATTTAATGAGTTAATCAATGTAAATCACTTCATAAACCTCAAATTGCCATATATTAGATATGATTATTATTGCTAAAGAAAATGGCTTCCAAAAGAAAACCCTAATGATAGCTCTTAATAAACAAACAAAGAGTTTGTCAATTGGAATTAGTCAAATCAAAAAAAAAATCCTGTATTAATAATAGATTCCAAAACACTTTCTGGCCCATATATTTTTACAGAAAATACTTGTTCTTTCTCCACTTGCCAGGGAAGATTAAAGCAGTGCCATCTCTGATAGTTGGCAGTGAGCCCAAGTAGCATTTGAACCCTTCATGACCTTCACAGCCCCAAAGGAGAAGCTGAGGAGAAGAGCCAAGTGTTATAAGACTTAGAGGGACAGAGTTAAATCTTACAGGAATAAGTCTTACAACACAGCCCCAAGCTCGTCAAAAGGAAACAGAGGCATCTACAAATCAAGTGACCTGCTCAGCGTCACCCAGATGGCAACTTTTAGAAGATAGCACATATATGTTTAATATATATTAGATTACTTGACATCTAAGGGAAGAGGTGGAGAGAAGGGAAGGAGAAAAATTTGGAGCACAAGGTTTGACAAAGATGAATGTTGAAAACTATCTTTGCATGTATTTTGAAAATACAAAGCTATTATTTTAAAAATGAAATTTTTAAAAAGAGTACATATTGGGGAATAAGGTAGGAGGGGATTGGGTTGTGAAGGACTTGGCTTTGAATATCAAATAGGCCATTTTGAATTTGACCCTGAAACCCATAGGGAGTTATTAAAATTTCCTGATAAGGGAATGAGGTGGCTGGACCTGTGCTTTAAGGAAATCACTTTGATAGAAGAATTGTATATGTTTAGCATATATTGGATTACTTGCCATCTAGGGAAGGGAGGGGGAAGAAGAGAGGGAGAAAAAAATTTGGAACACAAAGTTTTGCAAGGGTGAATGTTGAAAACTATCTATGCATGTAGTTTGAAAAATAAAAAGAAAAGAAAAGAAAAGAAAAAGAAGATTGCATGCATTCTTAACCTAGTTTTATATGAAGGGAATTACCACTGGGCTACCAGATACAGGGTCTATCTGAGCTCCATCATTACTTTCTAAGTGGACAATTATACATGTTTCCATGTGATTATTAACCAGAACTTGGCACAACTAGCCTTCTGCCTAACCAATGTTGGGAGGATTAACGGTCCATCAGGGTAGGAAAAGACTTGTAAAGACAGATAAGAAATATCCTGTTGGTGCTCCTGCCCAGGAATCCTTTGCTTTCACCAAATGGGAATTAGGTGGTTCTTAGTCACAGAGCCATCATAGGATCTCTAAAATCCTAGACTGAGAGCTGGAAGGGATCTGAAAGGTCATTACCATCTAGTCCTTCATTTTACAGTTGAGAAAATTAGAGAGGGGAAATGATTTTCCTAGAGTGACAGAGCCAGTAATTTTCTGAGGTAGAATTTGAACTCAGGTCTTCCTAGTCCCAAGTCTAGTATACCATTTATGCTTTAAGTCATATCTAGGACTTTATTCCAGGACACCAGACAGAAAGTTTCCTTTCACTCACTGTTCACATTCCGTCCCCTGGCCTCCCCTCTTCTCGACCCTTCATCCTTGCTCTCTTTTCCCCAGGCACAAAAAGCTCTATTTATGGCTCTGCTCAGACACTTGAAAAACACGCCACAGCTTGCTCAGCTGTCCTTGAATTATAAGAAAGACTTAACCCAAATAATCATAAATCGAATTTCTGTAATATTTTAAGATGCCCAAAGGGCTTCCTTCCCCCCTCCTTCTCTGTCTCTCTTCTTTCTTCCTTCTCTCTTTTTTCCTCTCTCCCGCCCTCTCTTACCATCTCCATCTCTTCCTTTCTCCCTTCCTCCTTCTTTCTCTCCCTCTGTTCCTCTTTTTCTCTCCCTCTCTCCCTCCCTCTTTCTCTACCTTTCCCTTTCCCTCTCCTTCTCTCTTCCTTTCCCTTCCTTCTTCATGCTCTCTTCCTCTTTCTCTTTTTCTCTCCTCTCTCTTTTTCTCTCTTTCTCACTTTCTCCCTTCTTCCTCTCTTTCTCTCTCTTCTCCTCTTTCTCCTTTCTTCTCTCTCTGCCTCTCCCCCCCCACTAAGAGATGCTGTCTTCCATGTTTGGTGAAACCCTTGGTAAAAAAAAAAAACTTCTCCTCTGAGGGCCACTCACCTTCATTGACTTCATCATTCTCCTTGTCTACCTGGGCTTTCAGAACATAACGCTTTATGAGCCTTTTCATTATTTGCTGCAGAAAGAAGACATAATTACACCCCTGTTTATATATATGGAAAAAGTCCACAACTTACTCTTCCAAGAGTCCTATGCACCTGCAAGTAAAACATGCCATGAGAGAAAAAAATGCCTTGAATTGACTCTGTTGCAATAGAAGGACCCAGACAGCCACTGGGACCTGGACAGCTTTAGGGAGGAAAGGGGATATGGAATAAAGGTTCTGGGTTCTGCTCCTTTCTTCCTATTTGATCCTGGAAAAACTCCTTACCTGCTCAGAGCTTCTGCCTCTTTAATAAAATCAGAAAGATGATTCACATAAGAGTCTAAGTCCAACTTTGAATACTATGTTTCTGCTGCAATTAGCTAGACAATCCATCAAATTATTGATTTTGAATTTTGACTTCGTCTTCCCAAATAAGTAATGAATCATTTCCTAGAACCCCCAGCCCCATAGACTCCTCTTTGAAGTGGCCTATGACATCTCTAGGCACTGTGAGACTCTGACCCATCATGAGACTGAAGCATGCCCCTTGACTGTCTAATTAAGAGAATTAATGAATTATAAATAAGACTTGAGCTCCACAGGGAATTGTGGGCAAATCCTCAAATATCACTGGACATCAGTTCTTCATGTAGAAAATAGGGATAATGACATTTGCATTACCCAGACTGTTATACTACCTCCCAGGGTGGTGACCAAAATAGTCAGAAACCAGTTATCACCAAATAAAACTGAATTATCTTTCCTCCAGTGAAGTTTGGTGTCTGAGGTCTCATCATTGGACAGTTGAAATTTCTCCCTCACAACTTTTCTGTTTCCACCATGACATTTAAAGCACCCATTCCCTCTCCAATAGTATATTAGTAGCAAGTCACAGAGTACTCAGTCTAAGAATGGGGCTAGATGGCAATAATCTGCATAAACAGTATCAGGCCCCAATATCTCCAGGTGTATTACTTTGGATCTCGTCTGTTGGGGGGGTGCAGAAGAAGCAAAAGGCCTAATTCAGAATGGACATTTAAAAGTCAATTTTCTGGGAGTTCACAATTCATAACATTTCATGTTAAAGAATATTGTGAGGAATCTCTTTGTCTGTTTAGCTTTCTTTCCTTTCTCTTTCCCTCTCCTTCCCCTTCTCATCTCTCTTCTACCTTTTTCTTCTCTTTCCTTCCTTTTTCTCCCCTCTCTTTATTTCCTCTTTTCAGTATCGGGCCTAAAGTCAGAAAAATCTGAGTTAAAACTGAGCTCCAAGAACTTGCTAGCTGTGTGACTGACCCTGCCTATATCTCTCCTACACTGTGAAATGGGGATAACAATAGCATCTCCTACGGTTGGTGGGAAGCTCAAATGAGGTAATATTTGTAAATTGCTTAGCTGGTACATAGTAGGTAATTAATAAGTACTTGGTTTCTTTCTTTCGCCATCCTCTCTCTCCACTCTTCCTTCCTTCCTTTCTCTTACTACCCCACCCTTTTTTTCTTTTTTCTTTCTTCTCTTTTCTCTATCTCTTCTGCTTCTCTCCTGTGTCCCTCCATTTCTTCTCTCTTTTGTCTCCTCTTTCTATCCTCTCTTGGCTATCTATCTTTTCTTTCTTTTCTTCTCTTTCTATCCCTTTTTTTCTTCATTTCTCTTCTTTTCCACCACTTTCCTTTTCCTCCTCTCCTCTCTCTACTTCTTTTTGCTCTCTTCCTCTCTTTTTACTCTGTTCTGTCCTTTTCTCTCATTTCCCTTTCTCCTTCCCCCCTCTCTCTCCTTCCTCTCTTTTTCTTTCTTTCTCTTTCGGTATTTCTGTCTCTGTCTCTGTCTCTGTCTCTGTCTCTCTCTCTTTCTCTCCTTCCTTCTGTAAAAAACAAAAACAAAAATCAACATATTGCTGATATCACTAGGTGAATATAGGAATTGGAGATCTAGACAAATCCTCTCTCAGATTCTTCCTAGCTGTATGACCTTGGACACATTACTTATCCTCTTAGCCCTACCATATCTACAAAATGGGCATCTATTTGACCTCATTGTTGTGTGGACAAAATAAATCAACATATATATATATGTATACTCTGCAAGTCTTAAAAGTCCTATAGAATCTATTTAATAGCTTTGGTGGAATGTCTATTTGGATTCCAATAGGCTGGTACATCCCTATTGCTTAAGGTCATGAGCTGGGGCTTGAGGCAGGAAGGAAAGAGCAGAACCTAGGTGCTGTGTCTGCAGGTGATCACCCCAGGAAGAGAAGGAAGGAGTTAGGGACAATGCCTGGTCCAAGGGCCTGGGAGCTTGGAGAGAAATGAGAGAATGAGAGGAGAATGAAGAGAGGGAAATTTGCAAAGATATCAAAGAGAGAGAGGATACAAGATACAATGAGCAGAGTATGGGGAGCTTATTAGTCAGGATTGGGCCAGCTTCGTGACACTTGGCACCTGGGCAGCTTCCAAAGCACATGGCTAATGTTAAATCAGTCTTCAGATGTTTGCCTTTGGCAATAATATATTCCTTATTTCAGTTTATAGCGGAATATTTAAACATCAAAGTCAGCTTCACCAGGAGACAGTGTGAAAAGAAGTCCTCCACCCCCCATTCCAGCACTGTATTTTACAACCATTGAAACCAGTTAGTCATCCTCATTTCCCCATCCCCTTCCTCCTCATCTTGGGGCTGGATCACCACCAGAAACAGCTAAAGATTTGGAAACTATAATGATCAACTTGAGGGGAAAAAACCATGCTTTACTCTGGGTGCCCTCACATATCCTTCCTTAAGTTTGAAAGCAGCTTTCATATGTCTCACCCAATAGAAAATGCAAAATATACAATATCATTTCAAGGCAGCAAGGTGGTACAGTGGATAGGGTACTGGATTTGGCATCAGAAAGACCTAAGTTCAAATCCAATCTCAGACACTTTCTAGCTGTGTGACCCTGGACAAGGCACATCACTGCTGTCTGCCTTGATTTCTTGATCTGAAAATTTCAAATAATAATAGCATCTACTTCTCAGGTAGGTTATTGTGAAGATCAAATGGGATAATAATTCTAAAGTGATTAGCACAGTATCTGGCACAAAATAGTTGCTTAATAAATAGTTTTGCCCCTCTCTCTCTTCACCCTTTCCCCACTTCTTCCTTCAAGGTGGCACTAAAGAAGACAAATTCTCAAAGAATGGACATAATTTGGGGGGTAAAGAGATGCCCAAAGGCAAAACATTTATAAATCCAGTCCAGGTGTCAAACTTATCTGTATCTTGTCCATGAGGTTAACATGGTTAGCCATCAAATTTGTACTGTTTTTCTGTAGCCCAACATGAACCCATTCATTCTAAACCATAACCATTCTTGACTTTGAATGTTCTGAAGTTTCTTTTGAATCTTCATATTGAACAGAGGGTCTCTAAAGTCCTTTCCAATTCTAAAATTCACAGCACAAATGAAAAATGGATTTCCACTCACAAACACACACAATTACAGATGTACACATACATGTATATACATGCCCAATAAGCGCTTACCTGATAGCGTGTTGGCTGATTGAGAATGCTGTTAAAACTGTGTGATTCAAAAACTCTGGAGTTAGACTGAGTGAAGAGGTTTAACTAGGAAAAAATACAATTAACCTAGTAAATGAGAATACATTCATTGGAAATCAAAACTACCATCTACTTTTTTGTTTTCTCCCTGGTATTTCTGGAGTTTCAAGTCTGGGGGTAGCATTCTTCTCAAATGTGTTTTAGGAATAATAATTGAAGGTGTTTTGCAGAAGTATTTTGAGACAGCTAAGTGGTACAGTGGATAGACTTTGAGCCTGGAGACAGGACAACCTAAGTAAAAAACCCAGCCTTAGATACTTACTCCCTGTATAATTCTGGACAACTCACTTAACCTCTTTTTGCCTGAATTTCCTCAACTGTAAAATGAGAATAATAAAAAATTATGAGATAAATGAAATAATATTTGTAAAACATTTAGCAAAGTGCCTGGTACATAGAAAATGTTATATAAATGCTAGTTATTACTATTATTATTATAAACTCAATATCCCTGTTCTTTAAAATGTTGAGTGACTTAAATATATAAAACTTATTAAACATATTGTCCATATTAAAAAACTTTTTTCTTCTTTCTTATGCCTCTCTGTATACTCCGGAAAATTGTTCAAGTGCTTCCTTGGGTGAGTACTACCTAAGAATGGATCTGTTGTTTCCTGAAGTATTTCTATTTATGAAATGAAGAACTTTTTTTTTTCATTAGAATATAACATCCTCGAGGGCAATATATCTTTTGGTTTTGGTTTTGTATCCCCAGTATCTAATCCACATAATAGACATTTAATCAAGGCATGTTGTAATGACCTAAATTGAATTTCCCACCAATGAAAGCCCCTTTGACAGATAGACTGATGTAAAACATCTTCCTAGATACTTAATTAGAACTTTAAGAAGTAGGCTAAAAGTGTTCAATATTGAAAATTTGAGTGGGTGGGAACAGTTGACAATCATAATCAAGCACTCCATTAATGAATAAGTGATACACACAAGAACAAGGCTAACCTTCCTTCCCATGTAGGCAGAGGAGTGGGAAGGTGCACCAGGAAGGACCTTCCATTCAAAAATATCAACATTACTACTGACTTTCTACCATTACAGCTTCATTTGTTTGGATCTGAAAGATTCCTTTTTGAATAAGAGAGAATTGTATCATAAGGTATTTGAAGCTCACACCTGGGCATCAGTATTCAAAATGTAACACAATTCATTTAACCATCAGATGACAATAAGATCATCAAAGGAGGGGTAATGGGTGAGCATTTGAGGGGTGGTTGGGTGCCAGGGTAGGAGAAATTGGAATTGTTATGAGAGAATCCTCAAAGCATATTTTTTCACTGTTGTCTAAAGTACATCAGGATGGAGTAATGGATAGCTAGGCAGTTTTAGAACCTAATAAGACCTGGATTTGAGTGTAATTTCTGGTACTTCTTGGCTTTGTGACTCTTGGCAAGTCATTTAAGACCTCAGTGCTCTATCTAGCTAACTTTCCAAGTTGCAGAGAAGATGGCACCCAATATTCCTACAGTTTCCTCATCCTTATGCCAGTGAAATCATGGGTCCTTCAGACAATTCTTCCCCATGCTTCTGGTCAGATCACTATATAAGGAGGTATTTTGTTGCTTTCCACAAGAGGTTAGGGTCAGTCTATGGACCAAGGTTACCTCCACAGTTGTGCAAAAGAGATCTTTTAAGGTCACAAAACAAAATTCTCCCTCCCCCCTTCAAGAATTTTGGAGTGATAGGGAAAGAATCAGCATCTGTGAAGAGAATTAGAAAAGGAGGAGAACACAGCTCACTGTTAAAAAGCTAGAAAATGTGAATGGCAAGTTTTCAACTTGGTTTATTTTGGCTGGGAAGTCCCTGAGAAGGGGCTTGAAAGGGCTCAACTTCTCTTCTATTTGTAGGAGTCCTGCCTGAGACAAGTTATTCTCCTCTAAGAGAGCAGTGGCATGGGTACCAGCTGTGCACCTTAAAATAGAGCCCAGTGGTGCACCTTCTGGGCTGTGATGCTTGCTTGCTACTGGGAGTTGAGTTATCCAAACACCATCTGGATTTGAGATTCGGGCTGCAGTAACCAACTGCTACCTCTTTTTGGGGTTTGTCAGTTTTCTCATTAGGAAGGGATAGGAGATTGGGACTGGACTCTGGGATGAGGAAATTCCCCATACCAAGGCAGATCACCTTCTTTGTAACTATAATCTTAAGAAAATTGCCAAGAGCATAGAGAGAACTCAGCCAGAGCCATACGTGTCAGAGACAGGACTTGAAACCAAGTCTTCCTGGTTCTAAAGCTGAAAATTTCAAAAAATAAATTGATACAATCCAGCAGTTAAAAAGGAAGTCAGGTTCAGCCCCCAACAGGTCTGGATTATGGCAAGTCTTATTTTTAAATGGAGTAAATCCCAGATAATGAATATTTCTTTAGAGAAAGGCAGTATGGGACCATGGAAAGACTTTGGGATTTGGAATCAGAGGACCTGGATTTGGGCTTGGGGCATGTCATTCATTAACCTCCCTGGTTATCTCAGCCTCTTTATCTCTAAAGAAAAAAGGGTAGAACTGAGATGTTTTCTTAAGTCCCTTCCAGCAACAGATCTAAAAGGGTATAAGGTTGGAATGGATGGTCTCTATATTCTCTAAATCTATGATTCCATGACCTTATGACAACCTCTACTTCATTCCAATGGTAACCAGGGTGACAATTAGCATGTGATCCTTTCAGAAGTCCAGTTTGCCATCTGGTACCTAAGGGCCATAAAATACAAGATCTTTTCGTACTAGGACCTGTCAGAGAGATGAAAATCTCTAGAGGATTCCTACAAGAGGATATTGTTAACATAAGCAGGGATGTTTTGAAACCAGCTTGAACCTACAAGAGTGATTGTTAGATTTTGAGCATAAGAATTTCACTTTGGGATTAGGCAAAATACTACAATACTATTACAAATTGAGGCTCTTTTGTTGATTCTCTAGATTTAATGTAAATGATGAAAATTAAAGTTGTGTCATACTTTTTTATTTCAGAAAGCTAATTGTTAAATATTTGGTAAACTAAACTAAAACTCATCTTTTTCTTAAAACCTGCTAATAATTATCCTTGTGTTAGCCTGTATTTGTGGTTTTGATTGTTTTTTTTTTTAATTTTACAGTTGAATATTTTGAGGACTTTCACATTGAAGATTTTATATTTTATATTTTATATTTATCCCCAATGAATTTCATTTTGTTTGATTTGTGCTTAAAGTGAGCTAACTTAAATTTTCAGTGTGAGCATTTATATCTTAAAAATAGGCAAATGATACAAATCAGGGCATAATTTATCTTGTTGATTGTCTAAACTTCAGAAAATGATGGAGGAAATGCTAATACTACAGTTTTAATTTAAAAGTGTGTCATGTTTTTAGGCGAGCTGATTGTTAAACATTTATGAGCAACCCCTGAATTCAGCTCAGTGATTTAGATCTTTTGGATTTTTATGGCTCTTGATTGTTTTTCAGTTTGTTAGCTACCTTTCCCAGTTTTGTGTCTTCTGCAAAGCTGATAAGTATACTACATATCCCTTTATTTCAGTCACTGTAAAAAAAATTTTTTTTTAACTTCCCAGAGTCAAGCACAGATCCCTGGGGCATTCCACTGGAGGTTTCCTGCCAAGCTAACTGAGCCACTAATGATGACTTTTTGAGTTTAGTCCTTCAACTACTATCAAATCTATCTAACCATATTACCTTTAATTCTACATCTATCTTTGCTCTAAAAATAGTATGATATGCCCTATAAATGCTCTGCTAAAATCTAGGTAAACTATATTTTGGCATTCCTCTGATCAGCCAATGCAGTTACTTTGTTAAAAAAAAAAAAAAAAGAAAGATTAGTCTGACCTGACCTGATCTGGAAAGGAACAGCCATCTAGAATTACTGCTAACCTTTCTGGAGATTCAATAGCTATCTCTTTAATGACTATGTTCAATAATTTTCCTAGAAATCAAAATCAAGTTCATTGGCTCAGAGTTTGCAAACTTTGTGCTCTTTTCTTTTTTGAAAATCAGGACAACATGTGCCCTTCCCTGGTTCTGTGGTACCTTGTCCTAGTTTCCCTTTGCATGATGTAGCTCATCTGGGTCAGTTGATTTGAATTTCCCAAGGGCAAATATCCTCTTATTATTGCCTTATTTATTTTACGTAGGAACTCCCTTCTAATCATTTTTTCTTATCAAATTCAGACAGATATCATTCTCTTCTTGGCAAAGAAAACAGAAATAAGACTGCAGCAGCTCTGCTATCAGTTATCATGGCATATGCACTCCAATCAATAATCCCATTCCTTCTTTTAATTTCCTTTTTCTCTTATGATATTTTAAAAGCTTGATAGACATAATTTCTGAGTAATTAATCATTTTATTAATAATGCTTGTATTTTAATAATAAAAGAGGTCAGTGACACTCTTGAATGCCAAAGACCCCTCATGGAGCCCTCCCAATGCTTACATGCCTTTGGAAGAGTCAGTGACCTGAGAGTAGCAATGAACTCTGATTGGTTAACAATAAGGTGAATATTATAAAGAATTACGAATGTGGGCAGTTCAAATGAGAGTCTTGGGACAAGTAACTTGGATACACACTAAAGAGTCTTATCAACTTCCATATCACCTATCTGACAAAAGGGAGAATTTATATTTTCCCAAATCTGAGTAAACACAATGAGCAAGAATCCATTCATTCACATAAACTTAGAATTTCTTTTGCTGTCTTTGATTAGATCTTAGCCTGGGTAAGTCTTTGCCCAAGATTTTCCACACTGGTCGATTTCTCGATGAGGAAGTAGAAAAACAGAAAAACAATGGCTTTGATATAATAGCTAGTTATTAAATAAAAGAGAAAAATAATCTCTCACAATATAATGTTTAAAAAAAAAAGCCCATATTGGGGGGGGGGGGGCGGTGTATGTATACACTTCCTTTTTTAAGATTCTAAAATCCATCCTGAACCTATTGAGTTAATTATACTTCTCTACCAATTTTTTAAAAATAAGTTTTCACTATGGAACATGGCAGTTTCATCAATCTTACCCATTCCATTTTGATCCCCAATGTTTCATTGGGCTAATTCAGTACCTTTAAATAGTAACTGAAACTAGATGCAAGAAAACTATGAGCCTGGTTTCAATTCTTCCTATATTTGCATTCATTGATATATCTATTCCTAAAGAAATTCAGATTATTTAGCCTTGAAAAGAGATTGTTTGTGGGTTTTGGGGAGTGAGGAGCTAAAGCTTCTCAAGAATAAAAAATGGGAAATGGTCAGTTGTTTCTACGCCAGATAAAATAAGTAAAAAAAGGTTTAAGTCATACCTAAAGAATTTAGCTTGAAACTTTGAATGATAGAAACATGAAATATGAAAAAAAAAAGCAAAATTTATATTATCTACTTAGGTGGACCTTTTTTTTTTTTTTTTTTTTTTGGCCTCCAATGAATTAGGTGAAGTTTTAATTAAAAGCATGTAAGTTTTCTCTAAAAGCCTTAGAATAATACTAAAATATGGCTTATTCTATCAGAGTCCATGAAGAATTCCAACACCTTTCAACTTCACAAGTAGAAAATAGTCTACAAATAACAAAGGACAATGATGGGGAGACAACACATTTATTTGAGGCCTGGAGAAGTCTTCAGTACCTACCCTGGATTTGGAGTTACCCATTCCCATTTCTATATCCTTCTGCAGTCTTCTCCTCCTGCACTTGGAAAAATTAACAATCCGCATGATGAGATAAATAAAGGATTTGGGACTGGGCACCAGACTGAAGGGTGGGGGTAATGTTTTTCCATCATCAAAGTAAGATAACCAAAGTTTTGAGCGAGCGAACTTCCATTCAACATCACTGTCATCCTGTATCACATAGGGGAAAAAAAGAGACACCAGCTGATGTTTTAAACTAAATACTTTAGAGCAGAAGTTCTTAACCATGAGGTTCATGAACTTATTTTATAACTGTATTGCAATGTAATTGGTTGTCACTGGGCGCTTTTAATTCCTACATATTGGCAGGGCTGAAGTTAATGGACTGCTTGGATTCTGGAGTTCTGAGCTGCAATGGGCATAAGCCATTTAGAAATTGGGTATTTGTATTATGCTGGAAACCAATATGGGGAAGAGTGGAGAGAAAACTAGTCATCTTCCTAATGAGGGCCAAATAGAGTAGATCAAAGCCTCCTAGTTGATCAGTGTGAGATTCAACTAATGTACTTCTAACCTGAGTGATGTATGGAGATTGTCTTCAAAAAAATTTTTTTTTCCTTTTCCTTTCTTCCTTCTCCCTTCCTCTCTTTCTTTCTAATTGCAATTACATATAATTGGTTCCATTTACAATTCCTAAGTATTTTATTTTATGTACTTAAAAACTGTATCCTAAGAAGTACTCCAGCAGCTTCTCCAGACTGCCAAAGTAGTTCATAACACAACAAATACTATAAAACCCTGGTCTAGAGCAATATTACCCAGTAGGATTTTTCCAAAAGATAGATACAAGTACATACAAATATGTAGGTGATTTATTATTTTATTAATCTTTTATTAGTTTTTCTTTATATTATAATCCCAAAAGGCAAATGAGATAACATTAATTACTATTGACCTCTATTTATTATTTTGCCTCTATTAAATTTTTATGAGAATTTATAAGACATGTTTTTGAGGACATCCTTAGTAAAAATATGGGATGGCAGCAGAGAGGCTTTTTTCTACAGCAGACACAATGGACTAAAAAATACAGAGAATATAAGCTCCTGCTGTGCTTATTTTCCAACTTTTACCCAAAGAAAATGCATTCAGCTAAGTAGAACAAAATCATCAAAAGTCATCCCTCAACAAGGAATCTCTCGTTTACATGTTAGGTAATATAAAACTCAAGAGAAAAGGAACCCTAGAGAAATTTGGTTAATCCTCTATTATCAATAGAGTAGAAAAATAATAGTATCAAGATAAGGACTGCAGCTGGAATTTCACTGATAATGAGAATTCTCAGGTAAGAAAACTCCCTCCACTAATTCAGGGCAATATCTTCTCTGCAATTTACAATCTTAAGAGAGTTATCTATAGCACTTAGGGATTAAGTTAAGTGATCTGTCCAGGATGGTATGGTCAGTATTTGTCTGAGGCAGGATTTGAATTCAGGCCTTTCTACCCCTCCCCCCCTCCACCAAATCTGGCTTTCTATCCACTACAAAGCCCCAATCCATCATTTACAAGTAAGATATACAATGGAAAGATACATGGTAGCCCAAGTTGGTGGCCATAACATGGAGAATGCCCTATACAAGGTTCAAATAGGAGAGGGATTCCCCATAAATCATTGAGTACCCCAATTATTTTGTTTGTGGATGATGTTGTGCTGAATGCATCATGACTCAAAACATTACCATAAGGTCAAGTGTAACGGGCCAGATCTCTGTACTTGAAACAAGGAGTCTTACAAGGTGTTAATTCAGTGGAATTGATAAGACAATGGTTATTGAGTTTAGCATGGTGACTAATAGTTCTCTAGTTCTCTTAGTACTTAAGATAGTTCTATAAGACTGTCACCTATTCTACAAGATTGACACCTATGATAATGTAAATATAATAGTCCAAAGACCTCCAGAAAGCTAAATCAGCACATTACAGTCAAGACTAATTCGAGACTATTAAAAAAATAAGTTTAATAATGCATACAGGAAAAATTAAGTAGTTGAAAAGTATGCATTTTCCAGTTTTTTTTTTTAAAAACTGTATGGCAAACCCACTATGCCATAGTAATACATATATATCCAGAAGTTCTACATTTCCAGCCATATTATTGTCTGAGTACTGTTGCCTTCCTCATATTTTGTTTTGTTTTGTTTGTTTTTGTTTTTTGCCTATTGCTTTGGGAACAGTAATCATATTAATACTATTATTGCTTCTAGAAATTGAATGTCCATTGATTCCCATTGGACTTAACTTACTACCCCTGTGACTTTTCAAGCCAAAGCATTAATTCCCTGGCCTCCACTCCTTTATATGTGTTTCTCCCCCTATAAAAACATAAGCTTCTTGAGGGAAGAGACAATCTTGCTTTTGTACTTGTATCCTCCATGATTAGCACATTAAGTATTTATTAAATGCTTTTCATTCATTCAGTCGGGGACAGACACTGCAAGTAAACAATAATTCACTCTCCTAATATATGCTTTTTCAGTGGGGTAGAGATTTGTATAAGATTGATCTGCTGGGGATCAGCACTGCCACTTTACTTCCTGTTTCACCTGTGCAGAGGTAGAGAGGAGGATGGGGGGAGTAAGGGAGTGTGAATTTTTTCACCTCTCTGGACCTTAGATTCCTTATTTGTAAAATAAGGGGCCTGTCTAAGGAACCCTCCATCCCCACAATTATCACATTATTAGAATGTCCTGAAAAAATATGGAGGGACTGCCCTCAAGACTTACCTCAATTTCCTGGTAAGAGCTATTAATCATTGCAATCAGCATGTTCAAAAGGACCACAACCATAGTGACGTTGTATATTCCATATAGAACATAACCAATATTTTCAATGAATTTGTGGTCATACTTGAGCACCACGGATGTCACTTCAGATAATCCAAATATGGACCAAAACAAAGTCTTGAAGCTTTCTTCCACACTGTTAAAAGAAGGAAGATCACAATGATCAGTGAACTATTCTTGATACAAGGAGCTCAATTAGACAGTGGAAAAACTGTAAAACTCAATTCCACAAGTTCTGAACTTTTCGTTTAGCCTGTTTCTCCTGCCCTCCTCATCTGTAAATGGAAATAATAAAAGCACATACCTCCTAGGATAGGTGCTATAATTGCTATGAGAAAAAAATGAGATTATACAGGATGTTACAAAAACCTTGGTGAATTTTAAAGTTTTAATAACTTCAATAATTATAATAGCTAGCATTTATATAGTGCCTACTGTATGCCAAGCACTGTGCTTTACAAATATTATCACATTTAATCTTCATGACAACCTTGAGAGGACAATACTACTATTATCCCCACTTTAGAGTTAAAAAACTGAGGCAGAGGTGAAATGACTTATCCACTCACATACCTAATAGATGTCTGAGGCTGGATTTGAACTTAGTTCTTCTTGACTCCAGAGTCAGCATTGTGACTCTGTGATAGTCAGATTCTATTCTATCACCTAGCTACCATTATATATGAATAAATGTACCTATGTATAAATGTTAGAAACTTACAAAAGAATTTAATTATTTAAAATTTTGAAATATTTTTTCTTATTAAATTCCACATAACTACCATAAATTCTACATAACTAAATAGTTTTTTGATCTTTGTAAAAACTTTTATCAGCAGCAGCTCAGTGCCTGAAAGAGCTTCAGTTGTAATCCTAGCCTTTAGATTATCCAAAGAATAAAGTTTTAATGCATAAATGACAGTTTTGATGTAACCTCACAAGAAAAAATCCAGTGGAGATAGGTAAGTTGACCAAGGCAGTGGAGTAAGAGTATGATCTCTTCTGCTACTCCCTAGTCAGAAAAAGTATCAAACAGACATATACAATGCATAAGGACAGGGTGTGCCATCATATCTAAATGAAAACTTTATTATTCAAAATTCACAGAACTACTTTAAAGGAAATTATTCACTATAAAAGTTCAGTTTTTTGTCAGGAGATGGATAGCATTTTTCATCATAAGTCCTTCAGAGTTGTCTTGGAACATCGTGTTGCTAACAATAACTAAGTTCACAGTTGATCATCTGATAATGTTACTGTTACTTTATACACAGTACATTTCACTTTGCATCAGTTCATGTAAATCTTTTCAAGTTTTTTTTTTTTGAAAGCACCCTGCTCATCATTTCTTAAAACACCATAGTATTCTATCATAATTACACAGCACAATTTGTTTACTCATTCTCCAATTGATGGTCATCCTCTCAACTTCCAATTCTTTACGACTAGAAAAGAACTGCTATAAATATTTTTGTACATACAGGTCTTTTACTTTTGGGATACAGATCTAGTAATAATATTGCTAAGTCAAAGGGTACGCATGGTTCTATAGCCTTTTGGGCAGAGTTCCAAATTGCTCTACAGAATGCTTGAATCAGTTCACATATTCACCAATAGTGCATTAATGTCTCATTTTCTCCACATCACCTCCAACATGTCATTTTCCTTTTCTGTCCTATTAGCCAGTTTAATAGGTATGAAGAAATACTTCAGAATTATTTTAATTTTCATTTTTCCAATCAATAGTGAGTTAGAGCATTTTTTCATATGGCTATGGATAGCTATGGCTAGTTCATCTGAAAACTGTTCATATCTTTTGATCACATCAATTGGGAAATGGTCTCTATATGTTTGAGAAATGAAACCTTCATCAGAGGAACTTGTTTTTCCCCTCCATTTATTCTATTGCCTTTTCTTTTACCCTGTCCCTCCTTAAGTGTTTTGTTTCTGATTACCATTTACAACAATCTCCCTTCTTTGCCCTCCTCCCTCTCTTATCTCTTTCCCCTCCTATAGATTTCTATGTCCATCTAAAGGTTTATGTTATTCCCTCATTAAGACAATTCTGATGAGAGTAAAGTCCATTCATTTCCCTTCACATCCTACCTCTTCCTCTTCAATGTAAAAACTTGTTCTTGCCTCTTTTAGGTGAAATAATTTACCTCATTCTGCCCCTTCCTTTCTCTTTCTCCCAGTTTATTCCTCCCCTCAATTTTGTTTTTTAAGATATCTCCCATCATATTCAATTCATACCTGTGTCCTCTACATATATGTATGTATGTGTATATGTATATATGTATTCCTTCTAACTGTCTTAATAAAGAAGTACTTAGGAGTTATAAATGTCACCTTCCCAGTTAGGAATGTAAACAGTTTAACTTTATTAAGTGCCTTATAATTTCTCTTTCCTGTTTACCTTTTTGTGCTTCTCTTGAATCTTGTATCTGAAAGTCACATTTTCTATTTAGCACTGGTCTTTTCAAGAAATGAAAATCCTCTATTTTGTTGAATGTAATTTTTTCCCACTAAACATTATTTTAAATTTTGCTGGGTAGGTGATTTTTGGTTGTAACACTAGCTCTTTTGCTCTCTAACATATCACATTCAAAGTTCTCCAAACTTTTAATATAGAAGCTGTTAAATTTTGTGTTATCTTGACTATGGCTCCCTGTCACTTGAATTATTTCTTTTTGAATGCTTGCAGAATCTTCTCCTTGACCTGAAAGCTTTGGAATTTGGCTATAATCTCCCTGGGAATTTCCATTTTGAGATTTCTTTCAGAAGGTGATCAGTGAATTCTTTTAATTTTATCTTCTGGTTCTATAATGTCAGTGCAGTTTTCCTTGATAATTTCTTGAAAGATGATGTCTAGGTTCTTTTTTTGATCATGGTTTTCAGATAGCCCAATAATTTTTAAATTATCACTCCTAGATCTGTTTTCCAGGTCAATTATTCTTCCTTCTTTTTCTTTCTTTCTTTCTTTCTTCCTTCTTTCCTTCCTTCCTTTTTTAGCAAGGCAAATGAAGTTAAGTTTCTTGCCCAGGGTCACATAGCTAGTAAATGTTAAGTATCTTGAGGCTGGCTTTGAATTTAGTTCCTCTTGACTTCAGGGCCAGTGATCTATCCACTGTGCCCTCAAACTGCCTAGTTGTTTTTCCAATGAGATATTTCACATTTTTTATTTTTTCATTCTTTTAGGTTTGTTTCATTGTTTTCTTATTTCTCAAAAAGTCATCAGTTTCCATTTGTTCAGTTCCAATTTTTAAGGAATTATTTTCTTCAGTGAGCTTTTGTACCTCATTTTCCATTTGGCTAATTCTACTTTTTAAGGAGTTTTTCCTTCAGTGTATTTTTTTACCTTTTTTTTCATTTGACTGATCCTGCTTTTTAAGACATTCCCCTCATTGACTTTTCATACCTATTTTACCATTTGGTCTAGTCTGTTTTTTAAGGTGTCAATTTCTTTAAAATTCTTTTGTGTCTTCTTTACCAATGTGGGGAATAGAGATAAGGTGAAGAACTTACAGGAATGTATGAATTCTTTTTCTGTATTTTATTATTTCTGTGTTTCCCCTATGACATGTATAACATGTATAATATGAGCTTTGCCAGCTAGAAACATATTTACTTAACCTGAGCTGATGACATTTATTGGTATTTGACATTTATCGATATTTAGTCTATTAGCTGGACCACTGTCTGTCTGATTAAGCCTGAAGGCCTGACTTTGTTTCCTAGAAATCAGGAGATTTCGGGGAAACAGAAACCTTCCTTTCCAATATCCCCAAATAGCAACAACCAATTAGATGCCTCCCCCTCCCCTTCTCAATGCTCTCTTACTTGTGATGTAATCTCTTGTATAAAAGCTATGTATCTTTACTACTTCTTTAGCCTCCTACTGAGAGTTTTCTCTTTCTTATCTCATGATGGGATGGCTCATCCTCCAGAGGTTTTCAATAAACAACTTTTCTGCCTTCTACTGAGTGATCTCTGAGTAGTCATTTTGGGTAAGGGTCTTCCTCATTCCTTACACCAAGCTGATTTTCTGGGATCCCTCTCATTTCTCTTCCAAATCTTTACTCCATCTTATTTGATTTTCAAAATCCTTTTTGAACTCTTCCATGGCCTGAGGCCAATTCACATTTTTCTTGGAGGTTTCCGATGTTGGAGTTTTGAGTTTGGATGTTGGATCTTCTTCTGAATGTATGTTTTGATCTTCCTTGTTACCATAGTAACATCTTGTGATCAGAACTTTTTCTCTGTTGTTTCCTCATTTCCCCAGCCTATTTCTTGACTTTGAAACTCTTTGTTAAAATAAAGTTCTGCTTCCAGGGTAGAGGGTGCACTGTCCCAAGCTTCAGGGGTTTTGTGCAACTGTTTTCAAAGATACTTCTGAAGACCTGTATGTTTTTAGGTCTTCCAAGGTGTTATGCTCTAAGGAGAGATATGTTTACTACTCTCCTGGTATATGCTCTTATCTGTGAGTGAACACAAGCACTCTTTTCTGCCTTAAAACTGTCCCCAGTCCACAGTGGCTCTGGGGGTGCTAGTGCTCCTCCTTGCTTTGGGACTGCCCCCCAGGACTGTGACTTGAATCCAAATGTGGGCAAAGCAACAGAGTCCTGCTTCAGTGCTAGCAAAAAGACCCCTGCAATCTCCTCCTGACCAGTTCAACCCTCTTACCATCTGTGGACTGAGAGCTCCAGGAGCAGCTGCTACCACAACATTCAGTGACTTCCAAGACCTTCAACTAAAAAAGCAACAACAACAAAACAAACAACTCTCCCTCAACCCCAAAGTTGGATTTACTTTGTTTTATATGTACTTATATGTGTGTACATGAGGTTTCTCTGTGACATAGTAGATAGTGTTGTTCTTGAGGCAGGAAAAGCTGAGTTCAAATTCTGCCTCAACCAGTAGCTCTATGACCTGGACAAGTCATTTCACCACTAAGCCTCAGTTTCCTCAACTGTTAAAATATGGATTATAATAGCACCTATCTCATTATTATTGTGAAAATCAAATGAGATGTCAAGCACTTTGCAAAAGTTAAATCATTACACAAAAGCTAGATTATCAGGTTGTTGAGATAGAATGTCCCTCAATAGAATGTAAATCTTGAGGGCAAGAGTTAGTTTAATTTGTTTCTGTATTCCGAGAACGCAGTTTGGTAGGGGCACACAGCAGGTGCTTAATATTTGCTTGTTGATGATTGACAATTTTATAACAAGAAATTAAGGCTTAGAGACTTTTTCAAGGTGACAATTTGTGCACTCTCTTGTTTCATAGATGAGAAAACTTGGGACCCTCAGACATTAAATGACCTGTCCAAAGTCACATAATCCAAAGCATGCCAGAGTAGAAAGAGTACTGGCCTAGAAGACAGATCCCTGGGCTTGAGTCATGGGGCTGCTGCCATGACTTAGGTGATCTTGTCTCTTTGCCTCCAAGGCTCTCAGTTTCCTCCTCTGTAAGGTAAGAGGTTGATTAGATGATTTCTAAGGTAATTTCTAGTTCAAAATTCATGATCCTATGATAGAATGGCTACATCAAAGACAGCACCTATGTTTCACACAGTTCCCAGCATTGCTCTCATCTTAATGTCTAGAATGTATGTCCAGACAATTGTTTTGGGGGGTTCAGTACGGAAAAAGGCAGCTAGGTAGCACGGTAGTTAGAGTGTCAAGTCTGGCGTGAGAAAAACCTGAGTTCATATCTGGCGTCAAGAAACTACCTATGTGACCCTGGACAGGTCACTTAACCCTGTTTGTCTTAGTTTCTTTATCCATAAAAATGAGCCAGAGAAGGAAATGACAAACCATTCCAGTATGTCTGCTAAAAAAAACAAAAACAAAAACAAAACACCCTAAGTGGGGTCACAAAGGGTTAGACATGACTGAAAAACAACTGAACTACAATGGAAAAACTGAGCAGAATCATTGCCAGCTTTGACTTGGAATTATTTTTTCAAAAAGCCAACAAGTCCTTAAGCCAAATTCTCTTTCAACAAAGTGTTGTATATCACAAGGCTGATGCTCGTCCCAAAGATAGGGCCTCTGAAACAGAGCTTTGCTGGCTGAGGAATAGCCCTGTGTATAACCAAGAGCACATTTCTCTGATGTTCAATAATCTGGAAAATGAAGCTGGATCCATAATTATTTGGGCAGGCTAAAACACAGGGTCAAATCAAACAAGAGAAAATTTACTTTAGAGATTATTTTATATGCTTTATGTCTCATTTTTTGGGGGGTGGGGAAATCATGAGGTTTTTTGCATTGAGAAAAATTCTGAACTTATGGGATTGAATCATCATAAATTTAGAGTCCTATATTTGGGTTTGAAAAAAAAAATCACCTTATAATGGTGGGGGTCATAGTAATGGGGGAGTCATAGTAATTTGTCTGAAAAAGATCTTGGGGTTCTATGAACCACAAGCTTAATAGACAACAGTGTGATATGGCAGTACAAAAAGCTAGTATGATTTCCTTTGCATGGTGTTAGTTCCTGTGTACTCTCTCTTATTCAGAAATCATTTAACATAGGTGTGAAATTTGCAGCAGTAAAATTGAGTGTGCTGAACAAGATTAAAAATGTAATTGAGAAATGATTAGCAAAATAAATAAAAATGCCATACCATATAGATAATGTGAATTTGTGGTTTCTAGAGACATATGCTGTCTTCAAAGATTTGTTTCTATTTGAATTTGTGTTCAATTACCACTGCTATTAACATCTTTATCAGCTTCTCCTATGTTCTGTCTGTAGCCAGCAGGATTATTTATTTGATTTTTTTAAAAAAATGAAATCTTTATGCAATCTATTTGCAGTTTTATGTGCAATCACCTTTTTTTTTATTATGCTTTATTATGGAAACACTTGTTTTCTTCTATAAATCAAAAATAAAAATAAAAATGAAATCTTACGTGGTAAAAGCAGGGTTGACTTTGGCCCCCAGGTAGTAGGAATACAATATGAACATCCCAATCATAAATGCCAGGAACACCATAATGAAGAGGACCATGAACTTGAAGATGTCCTTCACAGTCCTGCCGAGAGAAATCTGCAAGGGGCCGAAGCTTTCATTGGCTGGCAGGATGTAGGCAATCCGGGAGAAGCTGAGCACAACAGCTATTGCATAGAGGCCTTCTGATATGATCTGAGGATCAGAGGGGAGCCATTTATCTCTAGCTGGAAAGGGGAAAAAGAAGTTAAAAAAGAGAGTTTTCCATTTATCATTGTATATGCTCGCCAGCAGCTATTGTGGCAGGCAGTATTTATCTCTGGGTTGGCTCCATGCTGTTGTTGGCCCAATCACTCCCTTATTCCTATTCTTCCTTTTCACTCAGATTTGAATTAAATGTTCTTTTCAATAAGGGGCTGGAACAATCACAAAGATATATGGTCTTTTCCAACTGGGGGAAGACAAAATAAAATACTTAAAGGGAAGAGAAACAGGGGGAAATTCCCTCAGATATAGGCTGGGGTAACATGATGTTAAAACAATTGAAATGGACTAAATTTCCCACCCCATTGGGTAAATAAGACTGGCTGACATTTCTGTATCAATCTGAAGTTTTTAATGTATTTTTATACACTTAGGCTACTTTGAGCCTAAGGTGACCTTCCATCTCTTTTCGGATCTAAATACTGATTTTTATATGTGTGGTGGGTTTTTCCCATTGGTAAATAAGTTCCCTGAGGGCAGACATCAAGTTTTTGCTTTTGTCTTTGTATCCCTAGGATTTAGTGACGTGGCTGGCACATGGAATGTACTTACTAAATGCTTACTGATTTGAGTTTCACAACAATCCCTATGAGGTCATTGCTATTATTCTCCCCTGTTTATAGCTGAAGAAACTATCACCATAAAATTCTAATTTCTTTATTGTATTTTACCATCACAGAGTAGAGTTGTTATGAAATTTCTATATAAAAGTTTTCAGGGAATCAAGTTCTCTGAGCACAATCATCTATAAGAAATGTCCCTCTCTACCCAAGAATAACAACTGCTAGAGACTGTATAGGGTCATTGGCTAGCAAATGCATGACTATAAATGAAGGGCATGAGTTTTTATATGTGGCACACATAATGAGTCTCAGGACTCATTTATCATCTTCATTTATAGCCTATACATCTGCACATTCCCTAAGACAAAAAATTGCAGATTCTTTTCATAAAGCTATCTTAAAATCAAATGCAAACAATATTTAACTCTGTCATATGATGATAATAATAATAATGGTTTACATCAATATAGATAAACTTCACAAAGCCCCTTTTCTCCATGATCCTATTTGATCTTCAAAATCATTCCAATTATTATCTTCATTTTACAGATCTCTGAGGCTCAGATATAGTAAATGATTTGCTCGTTGGTGGATAACTGGGAAAGAATGCGAATCTGCCTCCCTGACTCCAAATACAATCCTAGCCAAATACTGCACTATGCTATCCATAGTCAAAACAACTAGTCTAATATGCATATATCTAACTCTCTCTGCCTCCACGCCTTGAAGCACCTGTTTTCCTTCCTTTGTAGGTTTCTCTGTGTTTCTGTGAGGGGATGGAAGACTGAGTCCCACCTCAACATAATCACAGAAATTCCAAGCGATCAATAAACAATTTAAACTCAACATTAAGTAAAATTCCTAAAACCCTATCATAATTACAACGTTGACTAATTTGAGGGATTTTATAGAGCTTTAGTCACTGGATAAAAGCAGATTCGCCTCAAAGAAAACATCTTATCATGGACTGTCATTCCCCCTGGGTTACACAGAGATATGCATGCACATATGCTCATCAAATCCCAGCTCTACTAGTCAAGTAGTAAATTAATCCAATGGGGGAGAACTTCCAGTTTAAGATTTGAGGATTCTGCTTCCATCCAAGCCCCTGAAAGGGAACTGAAATTTGGGGGAAGAAGGACTTTCTCTCTTTTTCTTCTAACCCACTGTCATGGGTATTTTCAGAGTCCATGTCATCAGAGAATCTGGATCACTAACAAAGAGAATAACTAGCTAGAATCAGAGAAAGTAGGCTCTAGGAAGTACCACATCCAGCCAGGAGCAAAATGGACACTAAAGACAAATTGATGTAGAAAGTAGTCACTAGAGAAGAGAAGCAATTTCAAGGAACAAAGCCCCTTGTACCAGAAAAGAATGTCAATTCTGAAGAATTTTCAGGCATAAAGCACATAGATATTTTGTCACAGGCTCTGGGTGTATTTGTTAGGGGGTATGGTTGGGGGACATAAGGGAATATTTCATACCACTGTTCTTATTATACCACTTTAGTGGATGCTTTTGCTAAAGTCTTTTGGCTGATTGTTAATAGGAAGCATACCAGTAGGGGCTTGTGAACAACAATACTTAAAACCCTTATCTTAGAAACATGAGTAGTAGCTGAAGAATTATAAGCAAAGAGAAATATAGATGAAAACAACTCTAAGGTTTCCTAAGGTTGTTTTTCCCCTAAGGTTTTCACCTAGCAAGCTGGCAAAGAGAACAAAAGATGCAAACAGTTGGTGTTGGAGGAGCTGCAGAAAAACAAGCATACTGATACAATGTTGGTGAAAGTCTGAATTAGCCTAATCATTCTGGACATCTGGATCCCCCAAAAAGGTAATATTCCAAAGAGCTCATAAAGAACAAAAAATGTAAGGAATTAGAGGAGAAGGGGGAAGGATACTATATTAAAAAATAAGTCTGGATTTGTAGAAAAATTACCAACCAAACCACTATAACAAAAGACTGTTTTGATGACGCTAACTAATTCTCATGGCTATATTAGGAGGAATCATAGAGCAGCTTGAGTGAGCCGTGGATGAGAACTCTATGGAATGCAAGTTGATAAACATATATGGTTTCAAAACTGACTTAGCCTATCCATATTTTTCTGACACTGTGGCAAAGTGCAGGCAGGTGATGAATGGTCTGTACTCAGGGGCTGGCTTAGCTAAGTTCATAAAAGCTCATCTCACAGAATCACAAAATCTCAGAGTTGGCTAGGACCTGAGAAATCAACTAGTTCAACATATCCCTGACCCAGAATTTCTATTACAACATGCAGTCACTAAGACTGCCAGGGAAATCCCCTCCTGTGTGGGGAAATATGGCAGCCCACTCTACTTCTGAATAGTGGATCCTTAAAGACCTGAGAATAATTACTAGTAGGGAATCTGATAACTGGCGTTTATATAGTTCTTGAAGGTTTACAAAGCACTTTTCAAATATTATTTCATTTTATCCTCACACAACACTGAGAGATAAGTTATTGTTATCTCCATTTTACAGATAAGGAAACTGACACAAGAAGAGATTAAGTGATTTGCTCATGTTTACAAATTCAGTACATGTCTGAGACAGGATGTGAAGCTCTTTCTAACTCCCAGGTTCAATTTTCTATTTAATACACCACCTGGAAGCAAATAATCTATAACATATTTTTAGATAACTTCTTCAGGAACTGAGAAGATAAGTGACTTGTCCATGATCACAAATTAGTATTAATTAAAGTAGTTAATTAATGGTGTAGTGCCTATCATAGGTCTGGAACAAAATGCAAAGGAGCTTTTCATTTCTTTTTCTTTTTTAAATTCTCTGTTCCTTTTTTTTTTAATGTATTTTTCCAATTACATGTAAAAACAATTTTTAACACTCACTTCTAAAAATCTGAGATCCAAATTCTGTCCCTTCCTTTTTCCTTCCGCTTTCCCCTTTCCTGAGAAGGCAGGCAATTTGAAATAGGTTCTACGTGTACAGTCATGCAAAATATATTTCCATATTAGCTGTGTTGTGAAAGAAAACCCAGATTTTAGATAGGAGACTTTTCCTAACAGCAAACTGAAGTCAAATTTTCATAAACCTCCAAGGATTACTTCTCATTCTTTCCTCAGAAGTCAAGTTAAATTAACTATGATTTCAGTTCAAATTGATACATCCCATGCACGTGACATATGCAATCATGATTGATCATCACAACAACCTTCAGAGGTAAGTGCTATCATCCCCGGTTTTGTTGTTTTTCAGTTGTGTCTGACTCTTTTTGAGAGTCACCTTCAAGTGACTGGAGGTCATTGTATGTCCTAAATAAGATAATATATGAGTTAGATGGGATCTAAGGGATTTCTCAGCTCTAAAGCTAGGGGATAAGGAGAGGCAGTATGAGGCCAAATCACTAAATACTAAATTACATGAAACAATTGAAGAAACC
The DNA here is from genome assembly GCF_016432865.1 of Antechinus flavipes. Classification (NCBI taxonomy): domain Eukaryota; kingdom Metazoa; phylum Chordata; class Mammalia; order Dasyuromorphia; family Dasyuridae; genus Antechinus; species Antechinus flavipes. The sequence continues at coordinate 177,837,230 of NC_067403.1, read as the reverse complement.
CAATTTGGACATCCTGGGCAGAAAGAAGAACGAAGGGGGGTTGACTATAAGAAGAGGTGAGGAGAAGGAAGGGAGCAGAAGGAGCAGAAGATTTGGAGGGAGAGTTGGGATGAGGGTGGGATGGGGGAGCCCACAGATTTACTAGTGATCATGCAGTTTCCAGTTCTAAGAGAAGGGACATGAGCCAAGGATGGAGTGAGGACTCACTAGTAAGTAGGAGAGAGGTTTGGAGAGGAAATAATGGTCTACCTTTTTTGGTAGCTAAGTATCATCATACAATATCTTAGTAAACAGAGTAAACCCAGCTTTGTCCTTCAGAATGGAACTGAGCTTCAGACATACTCTGTAACTGATGACAGAACGCAATTCATTATTTTGCTGAGAGATACTGTCAGTTTGATCTTTCTTGACATGCATAGAATCTACCCACCTAACAAGATAAGAAATAAGGAGGCTCAGAGCTACAGGGCACAGTCTCCTGACTCGGGAGACAATGGTAGGAGGCCAAATCCTGATTCTGGTGCTTACCTGGTAATTTTAGACAAGTCACTAAATCTCCATAGGCCTCAGTTTCTCCACTAATAAAATGAGAACCCCAAGGTAGTCCCTTGAGATAAGACAGAAGAGGTCCTTTCCAACTTTAGACCTGTGATTCTATATATTTTCTTGATGTTTTCTTTATTTTTTTGTTTATTTGCTTGAGAATGGTCTGCATGTGTGATTTTAATACTCTAAAGAACTCCCTTTATGGAATAGTCCTTCACTGATTCCAGTCAGCAACTCCTTTCTAAGTTACACTCAAGTTACCTGGGGGCACTGAAAGACTTAGGGATTTGCCAGGTTGTATCAGAGGCAGGACATGCTCAGATCTTCCTGATTCCCAGGAAGTATATTTCCCTTGCTTTCTCTCTTATTTTAAAACATCTAGAGATTCTGTTCAATGAACAACTTACCATAAGTGAAATACTGTATCTCTGGAGGCAGAGTGACTTCACTGAGGTCACTTTCTTCAATATAACTGTCCACATACTGCTGTGCTTTGGTGGCCTGAAGAAAGGCTAGAAATCGGGCTGTGAAGGCTGCGATGAAGATGGAAAGCATCCCAAAATCGAGCACATTCCACAGCTGTAAAATGTATTCCCTCGGCCCCTCGAGCCAGAGCTCCTTACATTCCGACCACATCATCCCTGTTGGATTGACCAGAAAAGAGAAAACAGGGTTCCCATCAAGCCGTCTTTGTCCCCATTGCTAATGGCTATTCCTACAGATGGAAAGCTTATCTTGAAAATTTGGCTCAGTTATGGAGGTCCAAGAAGCCAAATCTTTATCTTCAAGGAACTGAAATTCAAATAGCTAGTCATATTAAAATACCAGAGAAAGATAAATGGAAGGAATAGAAACTGAATGATTTTCTTTCATTCTTACCACCCCAGGGGTAGCTAGGTGGCTCAGTGGATAGAGCACCAGTCCTGGAGTCAAGAGGACCTAAGTTCAAACCTGATCTCAGACACTTAACTAGCAATAAGACCCTGAGCAAGTCATTTGACCTCTTAGTGTTCCTTGGCATCTCTCTAAGACAGTAAATTGCAAATGTTCATCTATGGGAGGAGCTCCCAATGCCCTTGAATGGAGTCCAGACCCCACCCAAACCTGAAACATTATTGTCCCCTTTTTACAAATGAGAGAACTGTAAGACTTAGAGAGTTGAACTTATTCAATGAGCTTACACACACACATAGAGTTAGCAGATGTGGGAAATAGCATCTGAAGCTAATTCTACCTGACTTCCAGTTAGAGGCAGAGTCTGAATATTTTTCTCATTTCTTACCTTAAGCAGAATTTGAATTCAACTCTTTTTTTCCTATCTACTGTTTTATTTATGATGCCATACTACCTTAAAAAAAAAAATAAGGGTAGAGAGCCAATATATTAAATTTGCTGTTCAGTCATAACTCTTTGATCTTCATTCTAACTCTTTGTGATTCCATTTGGAGTTTTTTTGGAGAAGATACTGAAGTAGTTTGCCATTTCCCTCCAACTCATTTAACAGATGAAGAAACTGAGGCAAACAGGATTAAGTGACTTGCTCAGGGTCACACAAATAGGAACTATCTGAGGTTAGATTTGAACTCATGAAGATGAGTCTTCCTGACTTTGGGCCTAGTGCTCTATCCAATGTACCATCAAGCTGCTCCCCCTGCTCCCACCTTCCTGATTATATTTGAGGGCAATTCCATACTGGCAATCCTTCAGGTTCTCAGCCTAGGTATCATCCTTGATTCTTTATCCCCACATCCAAACTGTTTCTTTGCATCTATGCCTCCTTCTCTTTTCTGACCCTGTCACAACCATGTTATAACACTTACCACCTCTGTAAGTGCCTAGGCTAGTGCAATAAGCTATGATAGGGCTGCCTTCTTCAATTAATTCTTCATTCAGCCACCAAAGTGATTTTCTTAAAGTGCAGGTTTGATCACATCACCCCCACCCCTGCCTACTCAATAAACACCATTAGCCCCCAGGATCAAATACAAAATCCTCTTTTGGCATCCAAAGCCCTTCATAACCCCTCACTAGTCTTTTTATATTTGACTCCCCAACATGGATTCAATCCAACGACATAATGTCCCACATTAAAGACATTCCATGTCTCACTCTGGGCACTTTGGCTGTCTTGATATGCTCTCTTTGCTCATCTCTGCTTTCTGGTTTCTCTGGTTTTCTCTGTGTCCCAACTAAAATCCCATCTTCTATAAGAAGGTTTTCCTAACCTTTCCTAATTCTAGTGCCTTCCCTATGTCAATTATATCCTATTTATCCTTTTTTTTTTTTTTTTTAATTTTTTTATTTAATAATTACATTATATTTACACTCATTTCTGTTCCGATTTTTTTTTTCCCCTCCCTCCCTCCACCCCCTCCCCTAGATGGCAAGCAGTCCTTTATATGTTGGATATGTTGCAGTATATCCTAGATACAATATATGTTTGCAGAACCGAACAGTTCTCTTGTTGCATAGGGAGAATTGGATTCCGAAGGTATAAATAATCCGGGAAGAGAAACAAAAATGCAGATAGTTCACATTCGTTTCCCAGTGTTCTTTCTTTGGGTGTAGCTGCTTTTGTCCGTCATTTATCAATTGAGACTCAGGTCTCTTTGTCAAAGAAATCCACTTCCATCAAAATATGTCCTCATACAATATCGTTGTCGAAGTGTATAATGATCTCCTGGTTCTGCTCATTTCACTTAGCATCAGTTCATGTAGGTCTCTCCAAGCCTCTCTGTATTCATCCTGCTGGTCATTTCTTACAGAACAATAATATTCCATAACATTCATATACCACAATTTACCCAGCCATTCTCCAATTGATGGGCATCCATTCATTTTCCAGTTTCTAGCCACTACAAACAGGGCTGCTACAAACATTTTGGCACATACAGGTCCCTTTCCCTTCTTTAGTATTTCTTTGGGATATAAGCCCAATAGAAACACTGCTGGATCAAAGGATATGCACATTTTGATAATTTTTTGGGCATAATTCCAGATTGCTCTCCAGAATGGTTGGATTCGTTCACAACTCCACCAACAATGCATTAGTGTCCCAGTTTTCCCGCATCCCCTCCAACATTCATCATTATTTTTTCCTGTCATCTTAGCCAATCTGACAGGTGTGTAGTGGTATCTCAGAGTTGTCTTAATTTGCATTTCTCTGATCAATAATGATTTGGAACACTCTTTCATATGAGTGGTAATAGTTTCAATCTCATCCTCTGAAAATTGTCTGTTCATATCCTTTGACCATTTATCAATTGGAGAATGGCTTGATTTCTTATAAATTTGAGTCAGTTCTCTATATATTTTGGAAATGAGGCCTTTATCAGAACCTTTAACTGTGAAAATGTTTTCCCAGTTTGTCGCTTCCCTTCTAATCTTGTTTGCATTAGTTTTATTTGTACAAAGGCTTTTTAATTTGATGTAATCGAAATTTTCTATTCTGTGATCAGTAATGGTCTCTAGTTCATCTTTGGTCACAAATTTCTTTCTCCTCCACAAGTCTGAGAGATAAACTATTCTATGTTCCTCTAATTTATTTATAGTCTCGTTCTTTATGCCTAGGTCATAGACCCATTTTGATCTTATCTTGGTATATGGTGTTAAGTGTGGGTCCATGCCTAATTTCTGCCATACTAATTTCCAATTATCCCAGCAGTTTTTATCAAATAATGAATTCTTTTCCCAGAAGTTAGGGGCTTTGGGTTTGTCAAACACTAGATTGCTATAGTTGACTATTCTGTCTTGTGAGCCTAGCCTTTTCCACTGATCCACTAATCTATTTCTTAGCCAATACCAAATGGTTTTGGTGACTGCTGCTTTATAATATAATTTTAGATCAGGTACAGCTAGGCCACCTTCATTTGATTTTTTTTTCATTAATTCCCTTGAGATTCTCGACTTTTTATTGTTCCATATGAATTTTGTTGTTATTTTTTCTAGATCAATAAAATATTTTCTTGGAAGTCTGATTGGTATAGCACTAAATAAATAGATTAGTTTAGGGAGTATTGTCATCTTTATTATGTTCGCTCGGCCGATCCAAGAGCACTTAATATTTTTCCAATTATTTAAGTCTGACTTTATTTGTGTGGAGACTTTTTTATAATTTTGCTCATATAATTCCTGACTTTCCTTTGGTAGATAGATTCCCAAATATTTTATGGTATCAACAGTTATTCTGAATGGAATTTCTCTTTGTATCTCTTGCTGTTGGGTTTTGTTGGTGATGTATAAAAATGCTGAGGATTTATGGGGATTTATTTTGTAGCCAGCTACTTTGCTAAAATTATGAATTATTTCCAATAGCTTTTTGGTAGAATCTCTGGGGTTCTCTAGGTATACCATCATATCATCTGCAAAGAGTGATAGTTTGGTTTCCTCATTGCCTACTCTAATTCCTTTTATATCTTTCTCGACTCTTATTGCCGAGGCTAGTGTTTCTAATACGATATTAAATAATAATGGTGATAGTGGGCAACCTTGCTTCACTCCAGATCTTACTGGGAAAGGTTCCAGTTTTTCCCCATTGCATATGATGCTTACTGATGGTTTTAAATATATGCTCCTGACTATTTTAAGGAAAAGTCCATTTATTCCTATGCTCTCAAGTGTTTTTATTAGGAATGGATGTTGGATTTTATCAAATGCTTTTTCTGCATCTATTGAGATGATCATGTGGTTTTTGTTTGTTTGGTTATTGATATAGTCAATTATGTTAATAGTTTTCCTAATATTGAACCAGCCCTGCATTCCTGGTATAAATCCTACTTGGTCATAGTGTATTATCCTGGTGACAATTTTCTGTAATCTTTTTGCTAATATTTTATTTAAGATTTTAGCATCAATATTCATTAGGGAGATTGGTCTATAATTTTCTTTCTCTGTTTTCAGCCTACCTGGTTTAGGTATCAGTACCATATCTGTGTCATAAAAGGAGTTTGGTAGGACTCCTTCAATCCCTATTTTTTCAAATAGTTTATATAACATTGGAGTTAATTGTTCTTTAAATGTTTGGTAGAATTCACATGTAAATCCATCTGGTCCTGGGGATTTTTTCTTAGGGAGTTGATTGATAGTTTGTTCTATTTCTTTTTCTGAGATGGGACTGTTTAGGATATTTACTTCTTCCTCTGTTAGTTTGGGCAAGCTGTATTTTTGGAGGTATTTTTCTATTTCATTTAAGTTGTCGAATTTATTGGCATAAAGTTGGGCAAAGTAACTCCTAATTATTGCTCTAATTTCCTCTTCGTTAGTGGTGAGTTCTCCCTTTTCATTTTTAAGACTAACAATTTGATTTTCCTCTTTCCTTTTTTTAATCAGATTTACTAAGGGTTTGTCTATTTTGTTGGTTTTTTCATAGAACCAACTCTTAGTTTTATTAATCAATTCAATAGTTTTTTTACTTTCAATTTTATTGATCTCACCTTTTACTTTTAGAATTTCAAGTTTAGTGTTTGACTGGGGGTTTTTAATTTGTTCCTTTTCTAGCATTTTTAATTGCAAACCCAATTCATTGACCTTCTCTTTCTCTATTTTATACAAATAGGCCTCTAGAGATATGAAATTTCCCCTTATTACCGCTTTGGCTGCATCCCATACATTTTGGTATGATGTCTCATTATTATCGTTTTCTTGGGTGAAGTTATTAATTATGTCTATGATTTGCTGTTTTACCCAATCATTCTTTAGTATGAGATTATTTAGTTTCCAATTATTTTTTGGTCTACTTCCCCCTGCTTTTTTGTTGAATGTAATTTTCATTGCATCGTGGTCTGAAAAGGATGCATTTACTATTTCTGCCTTACTACATTTGAGTTTGAGGTTTTTATGTCCTAATATATGGTCAATTTTTGTATAGGTTCCATGAACTGCTGAAAAGAAAGTGTATTCCTTTCTGTCTCCATTACATTTTCTCCAGAGATCTATCATATCTAGCTTTTCTAGTATTCTGTTTACCTCTTTGACTTCTTTCTTATTTATTTTCTGGTTTGATTTATCTAATTCTGAGAGTGCAAGGTTAAGATCTCCCACTATTATAGTTTTACTGTCTATTTCTTCTTGCAGCTCTCTTAGTTTCTCTTTTAAGAATTTAGATGCTACCCCACTTGGTGCATATATGTTTAATATAGATAGTGCTTCATTATCCATGCTACCCTTTAGCAAGATATAGTGTCCTTCCTTATCTCTTTTAATTAGGTCAATTTTTGCTTTAGCTTGATCTGAGATCAGGATGGCTACCCCTGCTTTTTTGACTTCACCTGAAGCATAGTAGATTTTGCTCCAACCTTTTACCTTTAACCTGCATGTATCTCCCCGCTTCAGGTGTGTTTCCTGTAAACAACATATTGTAGGATTCTGGCTTTTAATCCATTCTGCTAACCGCTTTCTCTTTATGGGGGAGTTTACCCCGTTCACGTTTATGGTTAGAATGACCAATTCTGTATTACTTGCCATCTTGTTAACCCCGGTTTATGCTTTCCTCCCTTCTTTCCCCTTTCCCCCCCTTCCAAGTATTAAGCTTGTGAGCACCCCTTGCTTCTCACAGCCCTCCCTTTTTAGTATCCCTCCCCCCCCTTAGAGTTCCTCCCCTATCTTACCCCTTTCCCTCCCAGTTCCCGTATTCCCTTCCCTTAGCTTATTCCTTCCCTTTCCACTTTTCCCTTCTCACTTTTCAATGAGATGGGAGAAGTTTCACCATAGATTGAATATGTCTTAAGATTTTTCACTTAAAGCCAATTCTGAAGGCAGTAAGATACCCACTATATTCATCCTCCTCCATTCTTTCTCTCAGATATAATAGGTTTCCTATGCCTCTTCATGAGATGTACTACCCCCACTTTACCCTTTTTCTGGTACAATGTCCTTTCCACATCAATTTCTAGAACAAGGTATACATGTATTCTTTATACATCTATATAGTCAAAATATAGTTCCCAAGATTAATCTTTACCTTTTTAGATTTCTCTTGAGTTCTATATTTGTAGATCAAACTTTTTGTTAAGTTCTGGTTTTTTCATCAGAAATAGATGAAATTCGCTTACTTCGTTGAATGTCCATCTTCTTCCCTGGAAAAAGATGCTCATTCTCGCTGGGTAAGTTATTTTTGGTTGCATACCAAGTTCCTTAGCCTTTCGGAATATCATATTCCAGGCCCTTCGATCTTTTAATGTGGATGCTGCCAGATCCTGGGTGATCCTTATTGTGGCTCCTTGATACTTGAATTGGGTTTTTCTAGCCGCTTGCAATATTTTTTCTTTCACCTGAGGGTTCTGGCATTTGGCCACTATATTCCTTGGTGTTTTGATTTTAGGATCCCTTTCAGTGGGTGATCGATGAATCCTTTCAATGTTTATTTTTTCCTCTGTTCCTATGACTTCTGGGCAGTTCTCTTTGATAATTTCCTGGAAGACAGTGTCCAGGCTCTTTTTTTCATCATGTTTTTCTGGGAGTCCAATGATTCTCAGATTGTCTCTCCTGGATCTGTTTTCCAGGTCTGTTGTCTTCCCAGAAGGTATTTCACATTTTTCTCCATTGTTTGATTTTTTTGGATTTGCTTGACTGATTCTTCTTGTCTCCTCGAGTCATTCAATTCCACTTGTTCAATTCTGATTTTCAGTGAAGTATTCTCTTCACTCACTTTTTTAAAATCTTTCTCTAATTGTCCAATTGAGTTCTTTTGTTCTGTGGAATTTTTTTCCATTTCGCCAATTTTGTTTTTTAGAGAGCTGTTTTCTGTTTCCAGTTCACTAATCCTATTTTTCAAGGATTTTACTTCTTTATCCACTCTCTCTTTAACTTTCTCCAGACTCTTTTCCCATTTTTCTTCTAGCTCCCTTGTGAGAGCCTTTTTAATCACTTCTATGAGGTTCATCTGTGCTGAGGAACAGCCGATCTCCTCCTTTGGGGAATCACCTGGGGACTGCCTGTTTTTAGTCTCCTCAGGATTTAGAGTCTGCTCTCTATCTGTATAGAAGCTGTCAAGGGTTAAAGTCCTCTTCAGCTTCTTGCTCATTCTGTCTATTAATCAGAGATAAACTACCAAAGAAAAACAGAAAAAAACTGGAGTCTTTCTTTGGGGGGGGGGGGGCTGGTGTGTTATCGAGCTTCCTCTACAGACTGCAGGTGGCAGCAGTGAGGCACTAGCAGGACTGTGCTGCGCCTGCGCTCTGAGATCCCAAAGCGTGCTGAGTCACTGGGGGGGGGAAGGGGGGGGGGGCCAGGTCCTGAGAGACTCCAGCTGTTTGCGGTTGTATTCTTCAACCCCGGTGTTTTTAGCTTCTCTGCTGGGCTGTTGACTTGCTGCCGGAGGAAATTATCCAAACCTGTAGCGAAGCTCTCCCCGCAGAAACGGCTACGATCACTCCCCACCCCCTCTCAGCTCTGCTCCCGTGCTCTCACTGCTGCTGCCCGCCGCCTGCGCCCGATCTAAAACCGCCCCAGCCCTCCAGTAAAGACAGACCTTTCTTGGCGGATCTCAAGGATGGCTTCTCTTGGTAACTATTTGTGGGTTTTTTTCAGTCAAGCATTGATTCAGAGGCTTGTAATGAAGTGGATAGTGAGAGAAAGCGCGGAGCTTATGCAACTGTGAGCCTCCTCTCCGCCATCTTAACCGGAAGTCCCTATTTATCCTTTGCATAACTTCTTCACACATATGTGTTTGCTTGCTCTTTCCCCCATTAGACTGTAAGATCCCTGAGGATAGAGATTCCTTTTTTGTGTCTTTTTTCATATCTCCAGAGCTTAGCACAGTGCCTGATACATAGTAGGTGCTGAATAACTGTTTATTGACTGACTGATGACTAAGGATGACATTGTCTTTTTTTTTTTTAATCGTAGCTTTTTATTTTCAAAATATATGTAAAGATAGTTTTCATCATTCACCCTTGCAAAATCTTGTATCCCAAGTTTTTCTCCCTCCCTTTTCCCCATCCTCCTTCCTAGCAGCAAGTAATCAATATATGTTAAATAGATGCAATTCTTTTATACATATTTCTGTGTCTATCATGTTGCACAAGAAAAATCAGAACAAAAAGGGAAAAAAATGAGAAAATTTAAAAAGCAAGCAAACCACAACCAAAAAGGTGAAAATACTATGTTGTGATCTACATTCAGTCCCCATAGTCCTCTCTCTGGGTGCAGATAGCTCTCTCCACCATAAATCTATTGGAATTAGCATGAATCAAATCACTGATGGGACTTCCTCATAAAAATACTCAGCCCCCAAGTCTCATTCCCCTAATTTCAGATTTAGTAATAGATTGAGAGAAAAGAGATTCACCATCTCACCTGTACACATTAATAACTCACATGAAATTATTTCTCTCTGTTACTGATAACTAATTATTGAATCAGGACCAAGGTTTTTCCCCTTTTCTACTTCATTCAGAATTCAGCCAATGTAGGCAATTTTGGTCAAAGATTTACCATGACCAAGACCTAATCAGACAGTAAAAGAAATTCTAAATTCAGGCTAAAGTGAAAATTGCTGTTCATTGTGTTTACTCAGACAGGTCTGGGAAAAAAATGGATTCTCCTTTATCAGAGAGATGATATGGAAACTGATAAGTTTCTCTGTCCAAGATTTGGATGATCTTAGTAGTAACAGCCCACCACTCATTATAATATTCATTCTCTCATTGTTTACCAATCAGAGTTGATTGTCACTTTCAGGAACATTTGTTCTTGCAAAGGCATAAAAACTATGAACCCACCACCATGAGGGGTCATTGGCATTCAAGAGTGCCACTAACCTCTTTTTATTAATAAGCAAGCTAGCTTGATTAATAAAATGATTAAATTACTCAGAAATCATGTCCCTCAAACTTTTTAAATGTGACACACTTTACTTAGTGTTTTAAGATTTATAAAGTACTTCTTTACAACCCTGTTACAAAATTAGTGTATTAACCCCATTTTACAGATGAATAAACTGAGGCTCTGGGAGGTGACATGTATTTCCTATAGTCACAAAGCTATTCATTACTGGAGTTAACATGTGAGTCTCCTGACTTAAAGACCAGCCCTGTTTCCATTAGTCTATGCAGCTTCAATATATTATCCTCAATTTCTGAAGATGACATATAATGGCACTTATTATCCCTGTAGGATGGATAAGCAGACCAATGAGTCACAATAGAAATGGGTATGGCCTATTTTGGCTTACAGCTGCGGGTGCTGGTTGCTATTTTCAGGTCTCTATGGCTTGGCCTAATAGAGCCACCTCATTCCTCATGATTAGAAGCTATGTAGGACTGTCTGAAAGTTTACAATAATCCATTCCTCATTTGTTCCAGTTTCTGAGGGTCAGATGGCTTTTCTCCTTGCCAAGGACAACCCATCATTTCCAGTGATGTCACCCCCTCCTATTTCCTCCAAGAGATGGTTCTTTTTTTTTTTTTGATAATTTCCTGCCTCTCTTTCATCTTCAGTCTCAAACCATATGCCTTCCCTGTTACCTACAAGTATCCTTAGCTTCCTTTCATCCTAAAAACAAACAAAAAATTCTACAAATACACATTTTACTTATGTCAAAGAATCTAATTTTTGAAGAAATATATATGATCAACAACCATGTAAAAACATGTTGCAAATCACTAATAGCAAGAAGAAGGTAAATTAAAACATCATTGGGGGTTTTTTCTACACCTAGTAAATGGGCAACGATGATAAAGGATGGCGAAGAATGTTTAAGAATGATCCTGATGTAGCCTACACGAGCGTCAGTTGTATCCATAATCACGCCAAATCACACATCTCCATCCCCTTCTACTTGACTCTACCTTATTTCATTTCTTTCACTAATTAATCACTTAGCTCTGAGATCCTTCCATTGGCTTAAAAATATCATACTAAATAAATTGGAAAAAATCTCTTTTTCCATAAGCTTCCATAAACTTGCACACTAAGACTTTTGGGCCACCCTAGATATGCACAATCCCCTAATCTTAAAGCTTAAATAAATGACAAAGTTACTTAATGATTATATGATTTCTTTACAATATAACAGAAAATGAAACAAAGACACGGATATTTATCGTATTGTATCACTTAAAAGAATGATCTCAGCCAACGTCACTTCTAACTCGGCTGCAACTTACCTCTTCACTTCTAGGAAACAGTCTCACTAGCTCTCTCAAGATATCAGCCAATGTTTCTCAGGATTATAGTTTTTCTACCCTAGTCAAATTTCGTCTCTTAGGAAAGTTCTCTTAGTCCTTCCTCTCTAAACCTTGGACAATGTCATAAGTAACTTTCCAGAATAAAAATTAAACTCTTAGTCTCCTCAGAGAGTCTTCCAAAATAGACTAAACCTGTAACTTTCTGAGTTTAACATGTTCCTTAAAGGCACAGTTAACAGTATACTCTGTGGGATAGGCAGAAAAACTGTGTTACAAAACCTGGTAATACCTTTTATTTAAAGTCAGTTACGGAGGGGTTGTGGGAAGCTAGCACCCATAAATATTGTGGATTTATGAGAAACAATTGGAGCAAAGTCAGCAAATTGTTCATATCCTTTGAGCATATATGCATACAGTAAAACTTAAAACAACAAAACCTTTCACTTAAACTGTCTGTCATCCATTCAAGCTATTGTCTATTGCTTCTCACTTTCACTGTAACTATCCTAGAGAAGTATTCTATATTCTCTTCATCCCAACTCCTTATATCCCAATCTTTTAAAATTTGGCTTTCAACTCTACTACCCTGCTGAAACTGCTCTCCCTAAGGTTAGCACAGAAATGATTGCCAGATCTATACTGATTGAAGATCTCCCTCCAGGACTCCTGCCCTGTATTGCCATATGCCTGATGGGCATTTCCATCTGGATATTTTATCAAATAAAAGTTTCAAAATGGACAATTCACTAAATCTACCTCTCTTTCAACTTCCTATTTGGTTTGAGAAAAATAGATGTTTTTCTACTCATCCAGATTTGTAACCTTAGAGTCATCAAGTCTTCTTTTTTCCCTAGTTCTTTATGTCCAGTCAGTTGATTGGACCTTCCCAAAATGTTATATCTGTGCCCTTCTCTCTTCTCACACAGCCATACCCTTGTCTAGACCATTTAATGTAATTTAACCTTACTAAATGATCCTCCTACCGCCAGCCTCCCCTCTGCCCAATCCATCCTTCACACACACACACACACACACACACACACACACACACACACACACACACCCTTCTATGTTTCTATGTGATGTTTCTAAAGCAGAGGTCTGACTGTGTCACTTCCCTGCTCAAAAACCTCAGTGAGTCCCTATTTTCTCTCAGATAAAACATCAAGTTTTAATGTGACATTTAAGGGCCTTCATCATTTGCATCCATACCACCTTTCTAACCTTTTATGTCACAGTCCTCTCCACTTTCCATTTCCTTACTTCTGGTTGTTCTCTGAAATTGATATTTCATCTGATCTCCAAGCCCTTCCACAAACTGTCCCCTCTTCCTGTACTATTTCTGTCTCCTTTCTTTCTCTTTCCCTTATCTCTATCCCTTCTCTCTCTCTCTCTCTTTCTCTCTCTCTCTCTCTCTTTCCCTCTCTCTCTTTTTTCTCTCTTTTCTCTCTCTTCTCTTTTCTCTCTTCTCTCTCTCTCTTCTCTCTCTTCTTTCTCTCGCTCTTCCTCTCTCTCTTCTCTCTCTCTCTCCTCTCTTCTCTCTTTTCTCTCTCTCTTCTCACTCTCTCTGTCTCTCTTCTCTCTCTCTTTCTGTCTCTCTTCTCTCTCTCTTCTCTCTTTTCTCTCTCTCTTCTCTCTCTCTTCTCACTCTCTCTGTCTCTCTTCTCTCTCTCTTTCTGTCTTTCTTCTCTCTCTTCTCTCTTCTCTCTCTCTTCTCTCTCTCTTCTCACTCTCTCTGTCTCTCTTCTCTCTCTCTTTCTGTCTCTCTTCTCTCTCTCTTCTCTTTTTTCTCTCTCTCTTCTCTCTCTCTTCTCACTCTCTCTGTCTCTCTTCTCTCTCTCTTTCTGTCTTTCTTCTCTCTCTTCTCTCTTCTCTCTCTCTCTCTCTCTCTCTCTCTCTCTCCTTTTCAAGGCTCAGTTCTACTACTACTTCCTATCTGAAACCTTTACTGACTTCCTAGCTTTTTTTTTTTTTTAAATATGGCTTCCCTCTTTGAATTATCTTGTGTGTACTTGTTTATGTGTTTTATTAGCCTTACTAACCACCCGAGAGAGTAAGCCCCTTGAGGGTAGACATTTCTACATTTCTGTTTTGTATCTTATACAGTGTCTGACTCACAGCAGGCACCTAGTAAATGTTTGCTGAACTGGAAGACATTGAGTTTAATGCAAGTGTTGAATGCCATGTTTCTATCTCTACTCCACCAATGTGCATATGTCTATGTTCTGTAGAATGTTGCCAAATGTTTACTGATTGATCTGGGTCTCTTTAGACCAACAACTCTTATCTTCAACTAACCCACGTAGAGTTAGCTAAGCCAGACTGAAGTCATCCTACTGTCCACATCAGGGGAAGGAGGAACTAAATAGTCTAATAGACAGTACATCAAATATGGAATCAGAAGGTGCGTGTTAAAACCCCAGTTCTACCACTTACCATCTGGGTGAGCTTGGAGAAGTTGCTTCACTGCTTGGTGCCTCAGTTTCTTCATCTGTAAAATGAGGGAATTGAACTGGATGCTCTCTCATTTCTAATTCTAGATCCATTAGTTGTATTTTTTAGTCTTCAGGAACCCCTTGGGTTTCCCCTGTGGTAACGAAGGGCTTTTTAAATGCTTATAATTGAGGACTCACAAAAGTTCTGCCATGTTCCCTTTAAATGGGAGCCTGGTCTACTATTAAGGCTAATCTTTATCATCTTCACAATTCACTCCATGGCCTTGCTGCCTTGGCCATACTTTTAACCAACCATAACTTTTTAATTCTGAAGGGGATTTCTAGTGTGAGGATGCTTGTTCTGTGAATGTACCCCTACAATTCCCAGATCTTTTCCCAATATCTAACCTACCCATGCACCCATGGATCTCTGCTTCTAACTTCCTCCAGCTTAGCAAGCCTAGAAATAAGCAGCTGTGTGAACCAAGTAAAAGGCCAACCTGGCTTTCTACGCATATTTGTGTTCCAGACCTCAAGTCCTTTGAGATAAAGAAGAATTTCCATTCATCAGATGGAATTCTTATCAAGGGCCCTGGAGAATAGCAATAGTTAACTGGGAGAACAAGGGCTGAGGGTAGGGGGTGGGGAGGGGAAAGTGAGAGATGTAAAAGTTTCTTGACGTCTAATGATCCACTATCTTATTTCAATTTCTATTTGCTAGGAAAAGATATAGTATAATTCTTCTTACATCATTAGTTATTTCATTAAAGCTGGAAATTCCTCTAAAGAAGCTCCCTCTACCAATTCATGGAAGCACTTTCTCTCCAACCTAGCACCTCAGAGAAAAGCCTAAAGCACTAAGAATTTACAGGATTTTGTCCAGTGTAAAACAGCCCATATATATTAGAAGGAAACTTGAACTCAGCTCTTCCTGGCTGCCTTTCATATCTATGGCCTCAGTTTCCCAGAGTGTATACCAAGGAACTATGTGATATTTTAAATTTCTGACCTAACTACTTAATAAACATGACTGTTATTTATTTTTTTGGGCCTAATGGTGCTGTGAAGAATTTACTTAGATACTAAGGGCCCCACGAACTGAAAAAGTCTGGGAACCTCTAGATTTAGCTTTGTGCGAAAATGTTTTAAGATCTGGATCACCCAAAAGGAAAAGTACAAAGTTTGAGCAAAATCAAGGGACATAGAGAAAAGAACCCTTAGGTTTGAAATCAGATAATCTTGGCTGTCGTTTATTACCTCTGTGACCTTAGACAAGTAATTTCTGGATCTGATTCTTCCTGTATAAAATGAGGAAGTTAGACTAGATGGAGACAATTGGGTAGCACAGTGGATAAAACTCCTAGCCTGGAGTCAGGCAGACTCATTTTCCTGAGTTCAAATCCGGCCTCAGACACTAACTGGGCGACTGGGTAAATCATATGACCCTGTTTGCCTCAGTTTCCTATTTATAAAATGACATAGGGAAATTAATGGCAAGTCATGCCAGGATTTCTGCCAAGAAAGCCTCAAATGGGGTCACAGAGAATCAGGCATGACTGAAATGATTGAACAACAGATTAGATGGTCTTTATTCAAATCTTATGCTATATGCTGTTTAAGATGCATCTAATAAATTGTAAGAGGAGAATGCCATTTGGTTGCTAAACCTAAAGGTCAAATCTTATACTGATATTCAGGTTCAATCCTGCAGTAAGCTAAAAGTTATGGGATTTGATTTTTTTTTAATTGAATAGATCAAAATAAAAACTGTTTAATAGTTGATTTAGGATGAAGACAGTGGAACTGTCTGCTATACAAATGGGGAAAGTGCCAAGAGTAGATAGTGGGGAGAACAAGGGCTGAGGGTAGAGGGTGGGGAGGAGAAAGTGAGAGATGTAAATTTATTGACTTCTAATGATCCACTATCTTATTTCAATTTCTATTTGCTAAAAAGAAAAGATATAATTTCTCTTACACCATGAAAACTGGTTTGACTGGTACCTGGGATGTCCATATGCTACAGATCAAGTGACCCGGAGACCAGGCCCCCCCCACAAACCACCTGTTTGCTGTGTGACTTAGAGTCCCTGATTCTTCATTCCTTTTAAACAACTCAGAATATACCCTGCCCGATATCAGTGCTCCTATGCCTCCTTGCCTCACCAGTAACTGGGCAGTCTCCCATTAGTGCCATGCTACCTTTTAATCTAAAATTTTAATAATAATAATATTTATTACTATTATATAACATATATAATATTATATAATAAAATATATATAAACAAATAATAGTAAGTAATAATAAAAATTAAATAAAATAAACTTATGTAAGTTTGAGAGCAGCTAGGTGGCTCAGTGGATAGAGCATCAGCCCCAAAGTCAGGAGGACTTGAGTTCAAATTTGATCTCAGACACTTCTTGGCTGTGTGACCCTGGGCAAATCACCTAACCCCAATTGCCTCAGCACAATATATATATGTATATAAATACAGGAAACCTTCTTAATAAACATACATCTACAAAGCAGACCAGATGGAGAGCTCACAGTCCCATGAGATCAAGATCTACTTGAACCTTAGAAACTATCAATTATAATTATTCATTCTATCCATAATCAGTCCTTTACAAAACAGGATTCAAGCTTCAGGAACAAATGGATGATTTTGGACTCATTTTCCCTTTGGATGGAGAGACAATCCTTAACATATAAAGGGGGGTGGAAATGACCAGCTTGGGGATCATTAGTCAACATGCATTTATTAAGCATTTATTATATGCTGGGCACTTTACTAAGCATTGGGTTACAAAACAGGTGTGTCCCTGCCCTCAAGGAGCTTACTTTCTACTGAAGGAGACATCCATAACTAGACACCTAGAAAGTCTGTGAAGAACGAGAATGGCTTCCTGGAGAAGGGGCCTTTGAGCTGTCTTAAAAGGAGCTTGGGTAACTGATTGATGCAGGTGAAGAGGCAGAACATTCCAAACAGAGGGTACAGTCAGTGCAAAGACATGGAGCTAGGAATTGTATGCTTGCTTATCTTTGTTTTCATAGCCTTAGCTTATGCCTCTGCACATAGTGGGAATTTTTAAAAGCTTGTCACATTGAAAGAGGTCACATTATAAGTGGTAGGCAGTGTGATATAATGGGAGATGGAGTGAAGTGTTTGAGGAATTGCAAGTGGACCACTGTAGGTGAAACATGGTACATATGAAAGGGCAGAAAAATAGGAAGGAGTCAGGTTATGAAAGATATTAAACAAAGAATTGTACATTCAGTCCTGCAGGTCATAGGGAGCCAGTGGATGTTAGATCTACCATGTTAGTAAAATCATCCTGATAGCTGAGGGGAAAATAGACTGGTTCCTCCACAGATACTTACTGTGTAAATCCTACCCTCTTTTTGCCTTGATTTCCCTATCTGCAAAATTAGGGGATCGGCTCCAATGGCTTCCAAATCTATGATCCAATGAGCTTCTCCCATCTCCAAGAATTACCGGCATCATTGCTTTTATGTAGTTTGAACCAGTTTATAAAGGTGGCGACAATGATTTTCAGTAGAAATCCATAGCAAATGAAGTAGTTACTTTATCCTTCCCTCATAACTTCCTGAGTCAGAAAAACTTGAATGAATGGAGAATCATTCACTTACCGAGAACCCAGACCATGATTAACATCTCAGTCCAGGTGAACTGGGTTGTTTTCACCCTGAAGATTTGCTTTGGGTAGTCGATGACCGTGATGTTTGGGAGCGTTGTAATGCCCTCAAATCTGTCCGAGGCATTGAATACCAGCAGGCACAGGAAAATAATGAAGGAAGCAGCATGGGCCACAAATTTCATGAATGGGCTTCGGAGGATTTTTCCAAGCTACCATATGCAAGACAGAAATTAAAAAAAAAAAATTTCACTTGAGAAAACTTGGCTACTTACAAAAGACGCTCCATAGGCAAGAAGAAGTTGGGAAATATATGCTTGCTTTTTTTATATTCACAGTCCTAGTTCAATCTCCTGGGAAAAAGTAGGTGTTTTTAAAGGCTTGCTGCATTAAATAGAGATAAATAAATAATAGATATACAATGTGACATAGTGGATAGAGTGCTGGACTGGGAGTTCCAAAGACCTGCCTTTCAAATTCTCCTTCAGAAGCTTACTGGGTTTATGAATATAACCTCATATAATCTCATTTGATTCTCACTCAACAACAAGGTTGCTACTATTATTATTCCTCTTTTATAGTTGGGGAAACTGAGGCAGAAAGAGGTTAAGGGACTTGGCCATGATTATACAGCTAATAAGTGTCGGATTTAAACTTAGGTTTTCCTCTCTCCAAGCCCACCACTCTTTGTACTGTGGTACCCCCAATGACCTCTAACAGACAAGGGAGACCTGCCCAGGGTCACATAGGACTCAAACAGTTATTGTATCAGGTCACAATCCTAGGATGGCCCTGTTTGGCCTTTAAAAACTCATTGCCCTTTTTGAGTCCATCTATATGAAAGGACACAAAAGGATGAAGTTAATAACAATGATGACAACAACAACAAAACAACAATGAGACAATAACAGGAAGGAAGATGATAATCTGGAGTCAGAGGATGGAAAATCGAATCTCATCTCAGTTACTGACTGTTGATGTAACATTGGGCAAGTTCTTTTCATTCTCTGAATCTGTTCCTCCCAAATGAGACTAGAGTATCAGGATCCTTCCATTTCTGAGTCTATAAGATCTCAATAATCATAGCTATCCTTTTATAGCATTTTAAAGTTTTCAAAGAGTTTAGCTCCTTTGAGTTACACTACAACCCATAAGATAAAATAGGTGCTATTATTAACCCTATTTTATAGATGAGTAAAATGAAGCTAAAAATAAAATGACTTGCTTAGGGTCAAACAGCTAAATATCTACAAGTTGCATTATATTCATTTTATAGATAAAAAGACTGAGGCTCAGGGAGTTCAGTTACTTGCCTATATTCATGGATGTGTTAGGGATTCTTCTGATTCAAAACCTTGATTCTATGAAATTCCTACAAATGCATTTCAGGAAAGAGTATGGAATAACCAATTTCTTAAAAGTCCAGGAGAAAAAAATACTACTTCTTACCCCCATTCTTAGGATATGATCTTTTCCTGGTTGGTTATCAATGTCAATTATCCTAGTTTTTAGTACACTGCTCCCCCAACCCCCAACCACACACAGTAAGTGCTTAATCAATGCTTGTCAACTGACTGTCCTAACAATGAGCAAGTCTACATTACAAAGAGATTGAAGAACTCCCCCAGCAGACTAAAAATAATTTCTAATTCAGTTCTACCACATTTAGTTTGAACTTTTTAGAACTTAGGAAACTAAGATTCAGCTATGGCTACTAAAACTTCCAAATTAAATTATAATGAATATATATGCATAAAATTCAATCACTGGCTCAATGGTTAAGAAAATACCAGACAATTGTGGCAGAAGCTGGTCTGTTCTCCTCTCACAAGATATTATAATTAGTCATACTAGCTAACATTTACATTGTACTTTTGAGTATGCAAAATGCCTTGCAATTATTACTTCATTTGTCCACAATAGCCCTGTGGTATAGATGCTATTAGAGACATGAAGGAACTTATTTAGGGTCATACAACTAATATGTATCTGAGGCAAGATTTGAATCCATGAAGCTAGTATACTATCTATTATGATACCTAGCTGCTGATCTCTAGCTTAACTCTAGCAAGGGAACAGGCATTTATTAATCACTTCTATGTACCTGTGCCTAACACTCTGCCAGGACATCCTCAGTATATACATGAGCCATTCTCAAAAAGCTTCTATGAGAAGTGAAACACTAAGAAAACAAAGCTATCTTAGAATCAGGATTAAAAAAAAACAACCTCTTTAGTCCTTTCCTGATCTTCCTCTTTGCTCCCACCTCTGTTATCAGACTCTCTCCTTGAAATTAATTTATATTTGCCTACTTGTGCTCCTGTTGCATTCCTTCCCTTCTCCCCAGGTTCTTTAAAGGAAGGATTTAAAAAAAATTGTACATCTGTGGCACAGTATTGTAGGCACTATAGGTGTTTAATAAAAATGCACTAAATTGAATTATCTCAATAAAAAGGGAAAAGGTATGATGTGATTCACAGAACAGTCCAGTTTATTCTAATGGAAAGTCAAATCTCAGAAAATGGAAACAGGATCATTGCAAGATCTAATCCCTCATTTTACAGATGAGGAAACTGAGACATAGAAACACTGACTTGCCAGGATGACACAGCTAAATTAAGTACCTGAGATGGATTTGAACTGAGATCTATCCAGGGTGAACTGAAGCCCTAAAAATGTTCATAAAGCATATCAAATTTAAAGTGAGTTACAGGCACGTTTCTTTCCCCCCTTCCCCGCCCCAGGGAGCTAGTTGTTAAACCTTTACCAGAGTCACACAGGTTGGTCTTCTTGACTAAAAACCATGTACTCTACGTATTATGCTCTTTTATGAAACTACTTTAATACTTAAGCTTATAATTATATGAAAGTTTCTTCCACACCTCAAAACCATATCATGATATATCCTAAAAGTACCATGTGCTATGATTTTATTTTTTCAAAAGATATGATGAGATGCCGAAGAAGTCACCACTAATGTTCCCCTGACCTGAGGAATTTTTCTTCTCCCAAGAGGTAGGAATACTTGCTGGGTTTTTTTTTTTCAAGTAAATTCCACATTTTACTTTCTGGAACTTCCCTCTATCCCCCGCTCTAATCCTTTATGGAAAAAAAGAAAGAAAAATAATTTTATTCTCTATCTAAACTTAATAACTATTGAGGCTTATATAAGCAGTGAAGTGATGCAATGGATAGAGCCCTAGACCTGACATCAGGAAGAGCTAAGTTCAAATCCAATCTCAAACTCTAGTTGTGTGACCCTGGAAATGTCATCTTCCCCATTTGCTGGTCTCCTCAATTGTAAAATGGGGATCATAATACCGACCTCCCAAGTTTGTTGTGAGGATTAAATGAGATAATATTTATAAAATGTTTTGCAAACTTTAAAGCTACATATAAATATTAGTTGTCATCATCACTGTAATCATCATCATCATCATCCTCACATTAGTATGATCATCATCATTCCCACCTAGGATTATAAAATTAGAACTAGGAATCTTTACAAGCTACCAGGTCCAACTGTCTCATTTTACAGATAAGGAAACTGAGGCCAGGGGAAATGGAATAATTTGCAGGGTCACACAGCTAGTAAGTTGCTAATGCTGGATTTAAATTCTTCCCAACTCCCAAGTTCACAGTTCTATACACTACCCCATGTTGCCTGTTGAAAGCTTTATCCTCCTGGACTCAGTTCAGAAGTTCCCTGTTCCATGCACCTACCCAGACTTCTCTTCTCTCCCTCAAACTTTCCTAAAGATCGTTCATTAAAGTCTGTTCTATCAACCCCCTATCTTGCATGATGCTTTTATGTATTATGTTATTTTCCCAGGAGATGGAGAATTCTTACACAGATGTTACGACTGGGTCATCTTTGCATCCCCAGACTGGCTTAACAAATCTTTGTTTAGTTTCAATGAATCAAACCAGATGAAAAAGATCTTAATATGTTTGAGGTTTTGGTCAAAAATGGAAATGCCATGCAACCTAAAAATAGCCCAATTTTTGAAATAAATTACAGAGGCAATTGCAAAGCAAGATGAAATTAAAGAAGAGCACAGGAATATTCTGAGGTGTGCTTTCCTGAGAGCAGAAAGGGGGCTTAAGTTTTACCAAAGGGCAATGAAGGCTCAAGAAAGGATATCTGTTTAGAAGTCACTTTCATCTGGGAATACTATTGACCTATTTGGCCTGAAATATCCACTTTTTTAAAATGAAATCAGAGTTTTTGGATTTTGAAAAAGAAGTAAGAAAAATCAGGTCAGGTCCTGACCCCTCTCTTACAGTCACCACTTATTACCCTCTTGCAGAACTAGCCTGTATGATCAGCATAGCCTCCATAGGCTTCTCAGATACCTTCAGTGTGACCAGATTTGAGAATCCCCCACCTTGGATAAATTTTCCAAATGCTTGATCTATGACAATCTTTCTTCTCCTGGTCCTTCTCCCAGCCTGCTCTTAGACTGAAGTTAGAGTAGCATTAATGGGTATATTTTACGGGGTCTCATCTTGAACGGCTGGCCTAACACTTCACTGTTGTAAACCTTTCCCTAAGCTTTAAAGAATGACTTGAAAGAGTGTGGAGAGAAGAAAGAGAAAGACAGGGAGTTGTATTTTTTTCCTGAAGAAGCTAAGAACATTTAGTAATATTTGTTTGTAAAAGTGACACTTCTTTGCACTGAACAGATAGCTATGCTGCTATTATTTATATTTATATTTAATTTTTTATATTTAATGTTCTATGGCCCAAATCCCAGAAGAATAAAACAACAGTCTTCTGTGATTACATAAAAGTAACGGAATTGAAGGTCATCCTCTGTAGGTTCAACATGGTATCTATAGACAATTCTGGAATAGTAGGGATCATGGTATCTTATCCTGGTTTCAGCTACTTTTGATTTCTTCCTGTAAGCCTCAATTTATTACTCCTCTATTAACAATAATCACTAACATTTCTGTAGCAATTTATGTATAGGTTTGCAAAGCATTTTACAAATATCTCCTTTTAGGCTCACAACACCACCAGGAAAAAAAAGTATTATTATTATTATCATTATTGCTATTATTATTATCAGCATTTTATTATTTTGTTTTCATACAAAGTGCTGAAAATTCTTGGGGCAATTTTAACCTACTAATGATCAAGTTAGCTATTAATTAAACTTTGATTAGCCTTTAAAGATTAAAATTGCACTAAAACTTTTGGGCCACTGTATTTTTTAAAATAAAATTTGAGTAGGAGCAGAAATGATCTGGGAACAAATTAATACCATCCTTAGTATTATTCTTATATATTTATTGTTCTGTGAACTATTGCATGGGAGGATAAAATGACTTTAATTAAAAAATGGTATACTGGAATATAGACTTATCATTATTTATTCTCCATATGAGGAGCAATTATAGATGTTACAGAGTCATTTGGACAGTGAATAGGGGATATACATCAGTTTGGGAATGTCTGAACAAATTAGGTATATGAGAGTGATGGAATATTATTGTGCTGTAAGAAATTATTAAGTTTGGGATCTTAAATGAACTGATACAAAGTAAAGCGAAAACAAAGTATAAAGTAACAGCAACATTGTAAAGATTGCAAAAATTGTGAAAGACTTAGTAACTCTGATCAATACAATGATCCATCAAAATTCCAAAGTAGTCAAGTTGAAAGACCCTGAGATAAGAGAACTTATTGATTCAGAGTGCTGATTAAAACATTTTTCTCTCCCTTCCTTCCTTCCAAAATGGCTAATGCAGAAATTTGCTTTGTATTAGTATACATATCTGTATTGGTTTTGGAAAAGAGAGAGAGAGACAGAAAGAGAGAGAGAGAGAGAGAGAGAGAGAGAGAGAGAGAGAGAGAGAGAGAGAGAGAGAGAGAGAGAGAGAAGAGAGACAGAGACAAAGACAGAGACAGAGACAGAGACAGAAAGAGAACATTTATTAAGTGGTCACAATATGGAGAGGATAACAATTAAAGGGAACCTGCTTAAATCTCTCCTACACACAGACCAACTCCCTAAGGGATACCTTGAACCAACATCACAACACATTAAAGTAGGAAAGTCAGTACCCTGCTACATGGGGCAATCCAGTAGCCAATGGCCAGGAATGGCAGTCCCAAGGCCACAACCAATACCACCAAACACTTGATAGCGATGGCCTGTTCCCGTAATCCTGAGAGGTTCTCGTACCAGATAGTCAAAAGCTGCTGCTGACAGTTGGGATGAGCCACAAACTGCAGATAAACAGAAGTAAAGACATGTTACAGAGCCACAGTCAGAGCTAAAACTTTTCATTAGAGTTGCTAATTTCACTTACATGAACAAAGGATTTAATGTTTTAATGCTTCAGACATCCATGATGCCATTGGTATGGACATGCCCTCCACCCCTACAGATCTGGACCCCCTCTAAGCTTTAGCACACAGTTTTGTGAGTGTATGTGACTGAAAGAAAATCATTACCCAGCAGCCAGTTTCACTGGAAATAGTGTCCTTAGATATGTATTCTGGCCCTTGGCTATCCAACCTCTGGAACAGAATGTAGCTGAACCTATATTTTTTCTCCTTTTAACAACAAAAAAAATTGTGGACTCCTTTCCCCCAATTCCATATGACTATAAGTAGCTAACCATTAATGGAGAATCAATGATAGAGGGAATATAAGATTCAGCTGTATTTAAATTTATCGATTTTTTAAAGTATTTGCTTTGGAAAAATCTTAGGCTTATAATCATAAACTTTAAGAGGCCATCTAGTATGCACTCACGTTTTTGCAGATGAGCAAATTAAGGTCCAGAGAAAGATTAACCAGCTTACCCAAAGTCACACAGGTAGCAAGTGTCAGAGGCAGAATTTGGACCCAAGTCTGCCACATGAATACTCTTCTCACGGGACCTTACATACTCTGTGACTCTAGACAAGCCACTTAATGTCTCTCTTTCCTCTTCTGTAAAATAAGCAGTTTGAATTTGATCCATAAAATCTCACCCAGCCCTAGGATTTAGGGTTATAATTAGAAACTATAATTTTGAAAGGAAAAAAATAAAAATTTTTAATAGGCAGAAAAATTAACTCTGACTTGGTTAAGTATTAATTCTGCTTTAATCAAGACAGAATTAATGGTATTGACTATTCTAAGTAATTTTCCAAATTAGTTGACCATTTGCAAATAGATAAGCATACCTGCCAATGGATATATTTTCACATGTAACCTTTACGGTACAAGAAAGATGCTTACATTCAATAAAGCTAAAACATAATAATAATAACTTATTTTAAAGCATTCTTTCTAAAATTTGCTTAATGCTTTAAGATTTATAATGAGCTTTAAGGTTTATAAAAAGCTTTACATGTATTATCTCATTTGAGTCTTATAACAACTGTATGAGACATGTAATATTGGTCTTACCACTATTTTTTAAATGAGAAGACAGAGATTCAGAAAAGTTAAATGATTCATCCATGGTCACACAGCTAAAAAGAGTCAACGATCGGGATTGAACCTGTCATCCTTTTAAGATCTACATTTGGTCCACTCACTATGCTATGCTGTGCCCTATGCACACATATGATTTAAGGCTTTTAGTTAGTGAGGATCTGAAATGAATAACATGAAAAGAAAACTGGAAACT
The DNA here is from genome assembly GCF_016432865.1 of Antechinus flavipes. Lineage (NCBI taxonomy): Eukaryota > Metazoa > Chordata > Mammalia > Dasyuromorphia > Dasyuridae > Antechinus > Antechinus flavipes. The sequence goes on along the minus strand of NC_067403.1, from coordinate 177,811,834 downwards.
GGCTATTTCCTCTTTTAGACTGAAGAGACATCAGACAGCTAGATAGTACAGTGGACAGACTTGGAGTCAGGAACACCTGAATTCAAATGTAGCCTCAAAGGTTTCCTAACTGTGTGACCCTAGGCAAGTCATTTAGTTTGTCTGCCTCAGTTTCCTTGAATGTAAAATAAGAATAAAAATAGTACTGACTTCCCAGGATTATTGTGAAAATCAATTGAGATGATATTTGTAAAATATTTTGCAAACCTTAAAATACCTTACATATGCTATTTTAAAAAATCATTATCTAACCCAAAAGTTTAATTTTGTAGATCAGAACTTCTTATTCTTTTCCCACTAGTAACCCTTTTTACTTGAGAAATTTTTACATAATACTGGGTACATAAATATATAAAACAGGCATACAAATGAAACATTTACTAAGAATAAATCATAATTTCATGACCCCCACAGTCAGTTATATAACCCCATAAAGGGTTATGACCCACAATTTAAAATTTGTTGTAGGTGAGAAAAGGATGACCAAGGCCATAGAACAGAGGTTCCAGGTTCACCTTAATCCAAGGAACGTAGCAGCCTCTTCCTTCTGGCTAGACTCCAAGATATCCATCTTTCCTTCATAAGAGTACTACTCAGGTTCCCTTCCCATTGCTACCAAATGTGCTCCCAGGGGGATGGTTTGAGGGCGTCTTTGTTTTAACCTTATTCTGGTTTCTCTTCTTTCAATATCACCTACTGTAAGAGGTCAGTGTTGTCTTTGAGGGCTGACTTAAGGTAATGAGGTTTTCTGCTTTTAGTTCTTAACAGTAGTAAGTCAGTTGATCATAGCATTTATTAAGTACCTACTGTATGCCAGACACTGTGCTAAGTGCTAGGGATACAAAGGCAAAAATGAGTTCCTGTTTTCTCAAAGAACCCAAAAGCTAATGAAAACATTCCAATGTTGATGAGAAGAAGGTCTGAAGAAAAATTATTTTAATGTATCAAAGCCATCTATACTTGTTGGTTCCTTTCCTCTTCTAAACTAGCCACACATCTTCTACCCTCACCATTCAATTTAAACTGTCTTCTTTGAAGCTGTCAATGAACTCTTAATCAAATCTAATGACCTTTCTTCATTTTCCTTGTCCTTCCTTTCCTTGGCCCTTTCCTCCCCTCCTTACTTCCCTTTCCCTTCTCACTTTTCCTTCTTCTCAATCCATCCTCCACCCTCACACCAGTGCTCTTCCAAAAATTCAGATATAACCATATCACCCCTTGCTCAGAAAACAACAATAGATCTCTACTATCTTCAGGATTAAAAATAAAATCTCTGCTTGGCACATAAAATTCCTAACCTATCTTCACAATCCTCTTCCCAAAAGTAATTATTTCCTTCCATATTCTATAGTCCAGACATCCTCAAATACTTGCTATCCTTCAAAAACAGTGCTACATTCCCTATCTCAGTAACTTGGAACTGGTCATTCTCTATACCCAGAATACTTTACTTCTCCATCCCCAACTCTGTCACATGGGAGTTCCTGTTTTCCTTTAATACTCAGATCAAGCATCACCTTTATGAAGATTACTTTTCTGGTTCCAGCAGAACAATCTCTGACCAATTTTTTTTGGCAGTCAAGGAAAATTAGAGAATAATAGAATTGTGAGGTATGATTATGTAGAGGAACTGAGAAAAGACAATTAATGGTAAGGTTTAAATAAAAGCATAAAAGAGATTCAGACAGACAGAGAGAAAGAGATGGGGGAGGGAGGAGAGAAAGAGGGAAAGAGAGAGGGAGAGAGAGTGGGGATGAGGGAGAGGGAGAGGAGGAAAGAGAGGAGAGAAGGAAAGGAAGAAAGGAAGAGGGAGAGAGGGAGGGAAAGAGGCAGAGAGAGAAAAGGAGGAAAAGAGGGAAAAAGGGGAACAGAGAGAAAGACATACAGAGAGAAGATGAGGAAAACTTTCTTGGAAGAACTGCTTAATTTTAATACAATGGAAAAAAACATTATGATGAAAATGTTAGGGGGAATAAAGAAGTATGAAGGGATTTTTTCTGTCTCCACTGGACAAAGATTGAGTAATCTATAGTAAACAAAGGATGAAGACATATTTCTTTAGAAAATTGTTTTTACTTTTATCTCACAAAATGGATGTACAGAATTCTTGAGAAGAGATTTGGTATCATGAGACAAGTGGATGGTAGGACTAGGTTATATAAATAAGAAGTCAACAATTGTTCTGCAGCCAAAAGTGACTTTGGCTGTGATTTTTTCCCTATACATTGCAGTTGTTCTTCTTTTATTGTATTTTTGTCCTTGTGTTATCATTGATTACCTCGTTAATAAATTATGTAGCCAATTACTTTAATATGTATTTACCTAAGCAGTGATGTGTTTTGATATAGACAGATAAATAATCACTTAAAGGAAAAGAAAGTTCTCCAGTTTACTAAAGAAATAATGTTTAATTTATTATCTATTAAATAAACAATATTTAAGAAACTATGGAAGAGAATGCCAAGCTAGTTGATTAATTAATAAGATGTATAATTTTAATAATTAATAAGGAAATATTGAAACAGTCTACAGATTTTTTTTTATTTCCAATGAGGTATTTTTAGTACCCCTGAATTACCCTAGAATTTGGGATCATGAGAATGAATATTTTAAGGAGTCAAGTAGCAAGCTGAAGGAAAATTACATGTGATTCATAGATATAGATACCGATATCTATATCTGGCTGTCTATATCTATCTATCTATATCTACATATGGAGGGAAAAGGAGAGACAGAAACAGAGACAGTATATATATATATATATATATATATATATATACATACACACACACATACATACACAAACACACATATATGTATGCATACTGTCTCCACCATTAGCATTTAAATTTCTGGAGAGCAGTGATTGCTTGACTTCTGTTTCTATACTCCCACGCTCAGTACAGTTCTTAACAGAGGGGCAGCATTAATAAATGTTGACTGACTGAGTTATTTAATGCTACTTATGAAATTAATACCAAAAGCCAACTTGTAGATTTAAAAGTCTTAAAAGGGAAATAATTTTTTTTGTTTCCTTTCTTTTTGTTGAGTGCTTCTCTAAACAGCTTCAAAGACTTCAGCTCTAGGATGCACCAGCTGGAGTCACTACTCAAACTAATCCCTGCGTTTAACAGGGAGAAGCAGCAGGATATAAGCACCTAGACCCTAGACTCTAAATTAGAAGACCTTAGTTCAAGATGCAGCTTTGATGCTTGAGAGCTGTGTGACTGGTTCCAAGATGATTCACCTCTCTTCAGTCTAAGTTTCCTCATTTGTAAAATGAGGCTTGAACTTTTTTGTATTCCTGAACTCTCAAGGTTGGCACTTTAACTACAGGAGCAGTTAGGTGTATATGACCAACAGATCTATGTCCCCAAGGGCAATATAAACAGAAATGGTTTGGTAATTAGAAGAATTAGAAGAATGGATTCAAGTCCTGACTCAAACTACTTGTGTGAATTTAAAGAAATTGAGTCTCAGAGAAGCTTATTTTTTTTCAAAGTCACACAGAGAGACTCAATTTCTCTAAAGTAAGGTATTAAAAAAACCACAACTTACTTCACAAACTGGTTATAAAGAAAGTATTTTATAAAGTGTGAAATATCAGGCAGACTGAATCAAAAGTCAGAATTAAGGTTTCTGAGAGAAATAACAATTTCAGATATACAGATGGTACCACTGTGATGTTAGAAATTGAAGAATTAAGAAACCCTTTGTTAAGCGTGAAAGAGGAAAGTGTGAAAGTTGGCTTGAAGTCTAACATTAAAAAAAAATTAAATCTTAGCAATTGGTTCCCATCACTTCCTGGCAAATGTAGGGAGAAAAAATGGAAGCGATAAAAGATTTCATATTCTTGGGCTCAAGATCATTGCAGATGGAGACTGAAGCCATGAAATTAAAAGATGCTTGTTCTTTGGAAGAAAAGCTATGACAAATCTGAACAGCATACTGAAAAGCAGAAACATCACCTTGCCAACAAAGGTCCATATAGTCAAAGCAACGATATTCCCATAACACAACTGGTTGTGAGAGTTGGACTAAAAAGAAAGCTGAGTACCATAGAACTGACACTTTTAAATTGTGGAGCTGGGGAAGATTTGAGAGTCCCTTGGACATCAAGGAGATCAAATCAGTTGATACTTAAATTAACTTAAACCATTCACTGAGGGATCATATACTAAAGATGAAGCTTAAATACTTTGTCACATGAGAAAACAGGACTCACTGGGAAAGATCCTGATGCTGGGAAAGATTTAAGGCCAAAGAAAAGGGGAACAGAAGAGGATGAGATGGATAAATAGTGTCATGGAACAAGTGTAACATGAATTTGGACATAATTAAAGGAATAATGGAGAATAGAAGGGCTTGCCATGCTATAGTCCATGGGAATCACAAAGAGTTGGACAAAATTAAACAACAACGCTTTGTAAAGTATTAAATAATGATCCATTTTCATAGATTCCATTTAAATTTATAGAGCCATAAAATTAGTTTCACAATTGGAAGAGATCTTGGTAGCCACACTTGAACAAGGATTTTCACTACAACCTACCTGATAAGTATCTATTTAATCTTTTTTTTTTAAAGCTTTTCAATCAATGAAGAGGGCCCCATCTTCTTCCAAAGCTGACTCCAATTGCTTCCAAGTATGTCCCTACTTCAGGCATATATCTGAATCTGAAATCTGTAGTCAATTTTCACTTTTGCCATATGGAACAAAGCAGAGGCTGAATCCTTCTTCCACACAACAGCCTCCACATCCTTGAATCCCTTTGAATCTTTTCTCCTCCACTTTGGTATTAGATCCTGGGAATATGAGTCCAAACAGTTTGACACTTAAAAGTATTCTCATTTCAGAGGAATCTGAGAGTGAGATATAGATAGATGATAGATAGAGATACACATACACATATATAGTATGTCTATGTGTCTGGGTTGTGTGTATGTATGCATGTATCTATCTATGTAAATATCTATCTATATGCCATTAAGGAGTTCCTTACAAGTCTCTGTTTTGAGGATGGGCACAGGCCAGTCACATTTCATTCTCTTTCTGGCACACACACACACACACACACACACACACACACACACACCCCTACATATATACATATATTCCCATGCTCTATGTTTCAATATATATTCTTATATATGTGTGTAAATCATATACATATATATATATAATCTCTCTCTCTCTCTCTGTCTCTGTCTCTGTCTCTGTCTCTCTGTCTCTCTGTCTCTCTCTCTCTCTCTCTCTCTCTCTCTCTCTCTCTTTCTCTCTCTCTCTCTCTCAACACAAATTCTAAGTAGAGAAGAGCTGACCAATCCAGGGGCCCCATAAAGTCAGACAGAGAACTGAAATTGAATAACAGAAGATTACAGGATTACAAGAAGATTATAATTTAACACAAAGTCAGGTACTGAGGCATTGCCCCACGAAAAAGAGAGAAAGGATAATGACAGACAGAAGTAGAGATAGACAGAGACAGAAAGGGAAAGTATAGAATTATCCAATGCAGAAACCCTCTCCTTTCTCCTTTTCTCTCTCTTGGCTGGGTCTGAAGTCAGGAAGACTTAAATTCAAATCCAGCCCAAGACACTAATTCTGTGTCCCTGGGCAAATAGTTAAAGTTTGTTTACCTCAGTTTCCTCAAATGTAAAAAGGCTATCTTCCAGAGTTGCTATGAGGATCAAATAATATTTATAAAGTGTTTAGCACATCACCTGGGACATAATAAGCATTTAATAAATACTTGTTCCCTTCCCTCCTCACTTCTGTCTCTGCTTCTATGTGTGCGTGTCTCTCTGTGTGTCTGAGTGCTCCTGTTTCTGTCTGTCTGTCTTACCCCCATTCTTGAGATTGCGCCCAACTGCTGAGCTCAGTGGAAAGTTTTTAAACCTGGACCCCAGTTTTAATACCCACAGAGAGAGAGCTCAGAGATTTAATGAGCTGTGAGGATGCTAAATCCTAGATATATCTGAGATCTGAGATGGTAAATTCTGAGCCTCAGAGTCTCAACAAGATATACAAAATATTCAGGGAGAAATTTTAGAATAGAGTATTCAGGGCAATATGAAATGGAAGAAAATGGCTTGGAAAAGATCTATAACACTAACATTAGAGCTAGAATGGAGGTCATCTGGTCCAACCTCATTTTACAAATGAAAGCGAATCCCAAAGACAGGAGATGAGTTAACTATGATCACACAGGTAGCAAAGAGAAGAGCTAGAATTTATAACCAGGTCCCCTAGTGCCAATTTCCACTCTATGTCTCATAAGCATATGAGGCCATATAGCATCATTGCTATGGGCATTAAAAAGATCAAAAACTTAGAGACATCTAGTCAAGCACAAGTGAGGAAACTGAGTCACAAAAGTACAACATGTCATGAAGAAGCATGGGAGTCATTCAAAAGTATTGCACATTTCCCCAATTGCAGGAGCTGTTTAACAATTTGGATTAAACTAGCTCTTTATTTAAAAAAATGTAGTTGTGGAAACTGATGCCTATCGGCTGGGGAATAGGTAAACAAATGATGGTTTGTGAATATGATAGAATGATATTGAGCTGTAAGACATAGTGAAGGAAATGGTTTCAGAGAAATCTGGGAAGACTTTTATGGATGATCTAATGCAGAGAGAAGTGAACAGAACCAAAAGAACGATGTATACAATAACAACACTGTAAAAATTATCTTATAACTTAAGAACTCTGAATAATGTAATAATCAGAGGACCAATGTAAATTATATTGCCTCCTGACAGAGAGAGGATGGACACAAGATACAGAAGATACGTTTTTGGACAAAATTTCTATGGGACTCTGTTCTGTTTGACGATGCTATTTGTTCTCTTCTTAGCTGGTTCTGATTCTCTGGATGTGGACACCATGACTTAGCTGTGTTCTAACCCTGGAACTCTCCTCAGCACTTGGATCCTTCTCACCTTAGAGCATTCTTCTTCAGATCATTTCCCTTCTCCCATTCAGCAGCTGTTTACAGGTCTCTCTTTTGAGGGTGGACCTAGACAAGTCATATTTCATTTCCTTACTGGCTAAGTTTCTGAATTCCTGGATTTTTATATCATACTCCTTCCCCGCCACTTCTTATGTTTTTTAACTCCCCTTTTTGTGTCAATGTTTCCCGTTAGAATATAAGCTTCCTAATGACAGAAACTGTCTTCCTTTTTGCATAGCTTAGCTCCAGGCTTAATAAATACTTGTTGTATAATTTTGTTGCCTTTTTCTTTTCCTTTTTTCTCAAAAGCTTGGGAGGGGAAAGAAGAGGGAAATAACACAAATGCTTGTTAGCTTTTTAAAAAATGAAATTTAATTTTAAAATATATTTGTGATGGATAATTTTAATTATATTAAATTAAAAAGGTTTTGTACAAACATAATCAATTTGTTTGTACCAAGATTAGAAAGGAAGATTTATATCCAAAGGACCTGATAAAGGCCTAATTTCTAATATATATAGAGAATTGACTCAAATTCATAAGAATTCAAGACATTCTCCAATTTATAAATAGTAAAGGGATATGAATAGACAATTTTCAAAGAAATTGAAACCATTTCTAGTCAAATGAAAAAATACTCTAAATCACTATTAATGAGAGAAAGGCAAATTAAGACAATTCTGAGGTACCACCTCTCAGATTGGCTATGATGACAGGAAAATATAATGATAAATGTTGGAGAGGGATATGAGAAAACTGGGGCTATAATAGTTGTTGGTGGAGTTGTGAACTGATCCAGCTATTCTGGAGAGCAATTTGGAACTGTGCCCACAGGGCTATCAAACTGCATACCCTTTGATCTAGTAGTGCCATTACTGGGTCTGTATCCCAAGGAAATTGTAAAGAAGGAAAAAGAACCCACATGTACAAAAATGTTTGTAGCAGTCTTTTTTTGTAGTGGCAGGGAAATGGAAACTGAGTAGATGCTCCTCAGTTGGGGAATGATTGAATAAGTTATGGTATATGAATATTATGGAATATTATTGCTCTATAAGAAATGATCATCAGGATGATTTCAAAAGATCCTGGAGAGATTTACATGAACTGATGCTAAGTGAAATGAATAGAACCAAGAGAACACTGTATACAGCAACAGCAAGATTATGTGATAAGCAACTTTGATGAATATGACTCTTTTCAACAATGAGATTATCCAGGCCAATTCCAATAGACTTGTGATGGAGAGAGCCATTTGCATCCAGAAAGAGGTCGATGGATGTTCACCTTTTTTGTTGTTTGCTTGGTTTTTTTTTTCCTCATTTTTTTCTTTTTTCTTCTTATTTTTCTTGTGCAGCATGATAAATGTGAAAATATGTGTAGAAAAACTGCATATGTGTAACATATATCAGATTACTTGTTGTCAAAGAGAAGATGTGGGAAAAAGTAGGGAGAAAAATTTGGAACACAAGATTTTGCAAGGGTAAATGTTGAAAACTATCTTTGCATGTATTTTGAAAATAAAGAAGCTATTATTAAAAATAATAATAAAATAAAATATATTTGTGAAATTGTATGGCCCAATAGAATGAGGTCTGGATGGAAATAAGGAAGATTTGGGATTAACTCCTCTTTCTGTCACATACTAGTTAATCATTGCATTTTCTCATGTTTTTGGCAATCTCTAAGATTATATTTCATAATATTCATTATTATGACTGATGATCTTTATCAACAGAAGGAATTTCCATACCACAGAAATCAAAGGCTCAGGCCAAAACAAAACAATACAAACAAACAAAACTTGTGAGACTACAATATTTTACCAGATAATAGCTAGCCTTTATGAAGTGCTGTAAAATATGCAAAGCACTTTATATATAAATTCTTTTTCTCTTAATAACAAAAAAAGCAGGAAACCAAGGTTAAATGATTTGCTGAAGGTAAAAGTCTGAAGTAGGATCTATATCAAAGTATTCTCTACTGCTAGCTTGGTTATCCATAAGGTCTTCTCTTCTACAAATTACTCACAATGCAACATTATCCCAACACATGTCACTTATTTATTATAGTACCTTGCTTTCCCTAGGGCAAATTGTTAGATCAGGATTTTAATTTGGGGAAAAGAGGAGGCCTCTTACAAATATAAAAGGGATAAGCTTGTTTGGTTTTTTTGTTTGTTTTTGCTGAGGCAATTGGGGTTAAGTGACTTGTCCAGGAACACACAGCTAGGAAGTGTTAAGTGCTGAGGCTAGTTTTGAACTCAGATCCTCCTGACTTCAGGGTTCTAGTACTCTATCTATTACAGCAACTAGCTGCCCCTTATTTGTTTGTTTTAAGAAAGCAAAACATACAGCAAGAGATCTAAAGAAAAATTCCATTTAAAATAACTGTTGATAGTATAAAATATCTGGGAATCTATCTACCAAGGGAAAGTCAGAAAGTATATGAGCAAAACTACAAAACACTTCTCACACAAATAAAGTCAGATCTAAACAACTGGAAAAATATTAAGTGCTCCTGGATAGGTTGAGCGAATATAATTCGGTCTTAAATGAATCTATTTATTAGTGCTATACCAATCAGACTCCCAAGAAACTATTTTAATGACCTAGAAAAAATAACAAAACAAAATTCATCTGGAAGAACAAAAGGTCAAGATTTTCAAGGGAACCAATGAAAAAATAAATCAAATAAAGGTGGCCTAGCTGTACCAGATCTAAAACTATCTTATATAGCAGTGATCACCAAAACCATTTGGTATTGGCTAAGAAATAGATTAGTTGATCAGTGGAATAGGTTAGGTTCACAGGACAAAATAGTCAATAACTATAGCAATCTAGTGTTTGGCAAACCCAAAGACCCCAGCCTTTGGGATAAGAATTCATTATTTGACAAAAGTTGCTGGGAAAATTGGAAATTAGTATAGCAGAAACTAGGCATTAACCCAAACTTAACACCATACACCAAGATAAGATCAAAATGGGTTCATGATCTAGGCATAAAGAATGAGATTATAAATAAATTAGAAGAACACAGGATCGTTTACCTCTCGGACCTGTGCAGTAGGAAGGAATTTGTGACCAAAGAAGAACTAGAGATCACTATTGAGCACAAAATAGAAAATTTTGATTATATTAAGTTAAAAAGCTTTTGTACAAATAAAACTAATACAGACAGGATTAGAAAGAAAGCAATAAACTGGAAAAATATTTTTACAGCTAAAAGTTCTGATAAAGACCTCATCTCCAAAATATACAGAGAATTGATTCTAATTTATTAGAAATCAAGCCATCCTCCAATTCATAAATGGTCAAAGGATATGAACAGGCAAGTTTCGGATGAAAAAATTAAAACTATTTCAAGTCATATGAAAAGGTTTTCCAAATCGTTGTTTATCAAAGAAATGCAAATAAAGACAACTCTGAGATACCACTACATACCTGTCAGATTGACTAAGATGACAGGAAAAGATAATGATGAATGTTGGAGGGGATGTGGGAAAACTGGGACACTGATGCATTGTTGGTGGATTTGTGAACAGAGCCAACCATTCTGGAGAGCAATTTGGAACTATGCTCAAAGGGTTATCAAACTGTGCATACTCTTTGATCCAGCAGTGTTTCTATTGGGCTTATACCCCAAAGAGATATTAAAGAAGGGAAAGGGACCTGTATGTGCAAAAATATTTGTGGCAGCCTTCTTTATAGTGACCAGAAACTGGAAATTGAAGGGATGCCCACTAATTGGAGAATGGCTGAATAAATTGTGGTATATGAATGTTATGGAATATTATTGTTCTGTAAGGAATGACCAGCAGGATGATTTCAGAGAGGCTTGGAGAGACTTACATGAACTGATGCTAAATGAAATGAGCAGAACCAGGAGACCATTATACACTTCAACAACAATACTACATGATGATCAATTCTGATGGACATGATGATCATCTGATGAATGATCTTCTTTTCAACAATGAGAGGATCCAAATCAGTTCCAATTGATCTGTAATGAACAGAACCAGCTACACCCAGAGAAAGAACACTGGGAAATGAGTATGGACCACAACATAACATTTCCACTCTTTCTGTTACTGTTTGCTTGCATTTTTGTTTTTTTATTCTCAGGTTATTTTTTTTACCTTCTTTCTAAACCCGATCTTTCCTCTGCAACAAGATAACTGTATAAATATGTATACGTATATTGTATTTAACATATATTTTGACATATTTAATATGTATGGGACTACCTGCCATCTAGGGGAGGAGGTGGGGGGAAAAAGGGAAAAAGTTGGAACAGAAGGTTTTGCAAGGGTCAATATTGAAAAATTACCCTTGCATATGTTTTGTATATAAAAAGCCATAATAAAAAACAAAATTAAAAAAAGAAAGCAAACCATATTTAGAAGCTATGTCTGAAGAAAGAACAGCTGGACATGAGGTCTCTTTATGGCCCTCCCACTGAGAGTACAGCCTTACTCTATTTCCTTAAAAAACATATGGGTGCTTCAGTGTGTAAGTCATAGTCAGTTAAACAACATAATGATATAGTTTCACAAATGTAATTGGGTAATGGATGGAGATCTCTCAAACATAATGAAGAGAAAATACAAGTCTTTATACACACCAATTATCATTGAATTAGTCATTGCCTCTGCCCTAAGTTATAATCAGCAGGTTGATGAGGGAAAGTAGAGTAAGGGAAAAGAGGATAATGCTTATTCTAGAGTATGGTATTTTAAAATGGCACCAATAGAACCCAAATCATAGTTTGACAGGAGATTTCCCAGAGAATGAAAAATCAACACTGGGTGATAAAAGTAGGAAGAAGTCTTATAGATATACAAGTCCAATCTCTTTTTCATATGGAGAGGGAAGTAGAGGACTGGTGAGGGTAAGGATCAGAATAGACTTTCCTTTCAACATACATTAATCTCTTCCACATCACAGGGGTTAAAGATATGGCTCCCCTGAGATCTGGAAACTCTACATAAAATTTTTGGCCCTCTCTTTGTGCCCGAGAAGAAGTCCAAATTATTATAGTATTAAAAGACAAAATATGTTGCTGTTATATAATACTCAACACATTTTATACATTTCTGAGTTTCTAAACTTTTTCAGTATTGTCTGCTGACCTTTGTGCATCATCTGTTGCTTCCTCAAAACAACTCCTAAATTTCCCTTTAAATTTCTTATGCTGACTCACTGTATATTGAAACTGTAATGGGGAAAGTCATGATATGGACAACATAACTATATTCTGTGTACACTGCCAGAGAATGAATGATGGGAGGAGAAAAGGGAGATGATCTGTGATTTCCTTGGTACAGTATAGGAAACTTCTACATGAGGAACCTCCCCTTACTAATGCAGGTCTGTCTCTACTTTGCAAGTTATATATCTTTAAAAAATGAATTTTTTTTTAAGTTTTGAGTTCCACATTCTCTCTCTCACCTTCGCTATTCACTGAGAAGGCAAGCACTACGATATTAAGTTTACATGTGAAATCACGAAAAATTGTGCAATTATGCTGTGAATTTATAAAAAATTCCTTATTACCCATGTTGCCTTCAAAAAAGCAAGAAAAACAAAGTGAAAAAATCATACTTCAATCAGAGTTCTTCAGTTCTCTTTCTGAAGGTGGATAGCATTTTTCATCATGAGTCCTTAGAAACTGTCTTAGATCACTGTATTGAGCAGAGTAGCTAAGTCTTTTGTAGCAACTTCTATAGTCTTAGAGAGTGAAGTGTAAAATGATTTGCCCCAAAGTGAAACTTGAACCCGATGCTTCGTCATTCCGAGGCCACTAAGCCTCACTGCCAAAAAAAAGGACAAACCTGAGAATAGAACCCACATCTTCTGGATCCTAATCTAATGCTCTTTCCATTCTCCATTCTCCATGTTGCTTCCCTTAGCAGTTCAAAGTCACTATTCATGTTGATTGAAATATAAAAGTTTTCTATGGATTCATGAGTTCACTAGTATAGATATTCTGTTCACGGGTATAGACTGCAATCTCCTCATCTCCTGAAGTTCATATTTGTGCCTTTCTATAACTCTTTTCCATGTAGGGTCTATACCACAAGCTAGATGCCTTCACAGAATTATGGGATCCAAAAACAGGCATGACTGAGTAACAATTGACCAGAGAAAGATTTCAGGATTTCCGTGAAAAACAAATTAAAGATAAGTCAGTTGTGTGAGAGTCCCAAAGTGAGTGTCTTCCGAGACATCATTGTGAAATCCTATAGCATCCAGAACAAGGATGCTCATCATTCCCTGGTCCATAGTCCCAACTGAGGTACCCCATTTCTACAGCACTGTGTTTTATCATGTACACCACATTTTAGGAAGGACATTGATAAGCATCCAAAGGAGGCCAACTATGATGAGGATGATAAAGATGCTGAAAAAGCACCATGGAAGGATGGGTTGAAAGATTACAGAATGTTTAACCTGAAGAAGACCCATGGGGTCACAAAAACTGTCTTTAAGTACTTGAAGGACTGATATGTGGAAAAATAAAAAGATTTGTGATATGTAATCCAAGAGGGCAAAATTAGGAACAATATGTGGATATGATAGGGAGGCAGAATCAAATTTGATGGGAAAAAAATTGCTTCCTAACAAGCTGCTAAGAGACACAGTTAATAGCTTCAGAAAAACCTAAATTCAAACCTAGCCTCAGAGATTTGTGTGACTTTGGGCAAGTGACTTAACATTACCTGCCTCAGTTTCCTAAACTGGAAAATCAGTATCATAATAGTACCTGCTTCTCAGAGATGTTGTGAGGACCAAATAATATTGCATTAATTAAGCATGTGATTGAATTCTTGGCATATATCAGGCCCTTAATATATGTTAATCTAAGGGCACCATCCCCAAGGCATCCTTGAACTGTTTCTGATAGAATCTGAATTTCCCTCTGATTTTCATCCTAATCCCCTGATCCAGGAGCCATAGCATAGAAAAACATTTAGTTATTTGAGGAATTTTAAGGGTTGAGTTCACAAAGCCACAGAATTTTAGGCATGGAAGAGATCTTTGACATTCTTGATAAGTAGTCTTCCAAAAGGCCTTTAGTAATGGAGACCTCACCACTTCCTGAGGTACCCCAATTTACTTTGAGTAGTTCTGACTCAAGAAGCCCGCTTGAATTGGAGTCTAAATTTGCCCTTTTGCAATGTTTATCAAGTACTGTTTTGAGTCTTGGGACCAAACACAGTGAGTCTAATTCCTCTTACAAATAAAAGTCCTACAAGTACTTGAATGCAACTATCACATCCTATACCCCCAACATTCAATCTTCTGTTTTCCATGCTCATCATTCCCAAATCCTCATAGTCTTCTATCATAATGAAATATCACAATAATTTTTTAACAAATTATATAGTCCTACAAACATCCTCTTCTGGGCCGATAAATTATTTGTGCCCAACTTGTGATAGAGCATTCTGAACTTGTATCCGTCTGTTCAGCAACAATTGAACACATTGTAACTTGACTCTAACATAGTGATATCATTTTCCTTCTCTTTGAGAATGAAGGACAACAACCAACTGTGATGTGGAGTTGATGGGGACTCTGAAGACTAAGGTAACTTTGGCTAGTTCTAGCAAACCAAAAAGATTTTGGATAGCGAACCAGAAATGAACTCTAAGTTTGTGGTCTCAGGAACAACCACTCCCACTAAGTTTGGATGTTCATAAATAAAAAAAGCTAGCATTTACTAATATGATTACCAGGTTAGCTACAGATGATGAGGGCCAGGAGGAACAGGGAGGAGAATATCTGCAGTTTCATCAAAGTGAAGAAACTTGCAGCATAGAATCTCCCTTTACCCATGCAGATGGACAACTAATCTGTAAATAGTAGCCTTAGGGATTTCCTGGGGCACTGAGAAATAAAATGACCTGTCTGTCTTGAAGACTTGAATCTAGGATTTCTTGACTTCAAGATGCTCTCTACTCCAGCCTTTAAATAGAAAGGAAACTATTCCCTCTTTCACTAATTGCTCCCAATATTTTTAATTTTCATCTTAAGTCCATTGGTACTCACAGCATGAGCACTAGATGTTGCTTCAACATGATGCTTGCTACCAAGTTACTTCTTCCCACTCACCTTTTTTACTTCATACTTGATGGCGAGCTTTACACGACTCAGGGATGCTCTATGGCGCTGCCCAACTACTGCCTCCATTGAATCCACATCTCCATTGAGGATGGCCTCAACCTCTTCGGAGTCTCGGCAAAGGTCTAGCACACCTACCACGAAGTCTTTGCATTGCATGGAGAGCTTCCGATAATCATTCTGAGAAGAAGATATCTAGAGATTAGTATTGAAGCTGATCTTAGGTTTAAATTGATGCCCTAGGAACATACTTAAAAGCCTGGAGTGAGCAAACACATGCATTAAATAAGAAAGAGCCCTTGGATGACTCTGGAATCTCTCTCTCTCTCTCTCTCTCTCTCTCTCTCTCTCTCTCTCTTTCTCTTTTTCTGTCTTTCTCTCTGTCTCTCTGTCTCTCTCTCTTTTTCTGTCTCTCTCTCTCTCTCTTTCTTTCTCTCTCTTTCTTTTTCTCTGTCTCTCTGTCTCTCTCCCTGAAGCTGCAGATCTATTATGTACAGCTTGCTATTCTTTTAAAATATACAATAGTTTTGTGACTTTCTTTTCCCCCCTCCCACCATCCCCATAGAGATGACTACCATTAGACACAAATGTGTGTGTGTGTGTTTGTGTGTGTGAGACAGAGACAGAGGGACACAGAGAGAGAGACAGAGAGAGACAGAGAGAAGGGGAGGGAAGTATTTCTCTAGATGCAGATATCTTTATAGGACCTTGGTAATTTAGCTATTTATATTTGTCAGAGTGACTTAATTGCTCAAAGTTGTCCTTAAAAAATACTGTTTTTACTATATACAATGTTTTCTTGGTCCTGCTCACTTAGCTCTTCATTACTTTGTATAAGTCCATATTTTTCTAAAAATCACTGAACTCATCATTTCCTGTCTCACCCTCAGCAGCAATGGTAACTCATAGCAGAAGCTACTAGCATTAACTAGTAGGGTTTACTAACCTAGGTGAGCCTGAAACTGGATCATGAAACTTCTGGAAACCCATTGTTTGGGGTGAGGAGGAGAAAAAGAAGGAAGAGAAATTTCCTCTTTGATCTTTTTGTTCAATAGAAAGTACCAAAGAGATGCAAGGCCAAAAGAAAATATTGACTGAATCTTGTTGATATAACCCAAATTACTAGGGACCAATGAGAAATTCACTGTAATCTCCCAGTAAGAAGTCATAGCCTATCTCCAATTTCCATCAGAGGTGCCCTTCTCTTACAAAGGCTCATGCCTTGTAATCTCATAAAGTATATTTCCTTGATCATGTCCTTGCTATACTATAATTAAGTAGAATATTGCATAAAAGTCAGATGTGCTCACTCTGATATTTAACTGTGCTTACCTCTTTATTTTTGTTTCATCAGTCAGTCAACAAACATTTACTAAGTGTTTTTGTATCAGGTACTGCGCTAAGAAGGGGGAATATAAAGAGAGTTGAAAGTAGCCCTAAAGTTAAGGATCCTGATAGAAAAGACAACATGATATAATAAGGCACATACAAGATCTCTACAAAGTAGGTGGAAGGCTACGTTACCTCAGATGGGAAGGCCAGTAGCAGCTCAGGGGTTCAGGAAGGGGAAAAATGCTCTTGAAAAAGGGGGGATATGAGCAAAGTCTCAAAAGAAATCAAGAAGATTAAGATACTGAAGTAAGAAGGGAGAGCCCCAGGAATTGGCAGTGCAGCTAGTCACTGCAAAGGGACAGAGATGAGAGAGAGAGATTGTAATGTTTGAGGTATAACAAATAGGACAGAATTACTGAATCATAGGATGGTGTGGAGAGGGAAGAATGGTCAGGAGGCTGGACAGGTAGGAATGGCCAGAATCTGAATGCCAAATGGAGACGTTTATATGTGATCATGTGGGTGCTATGGGTATAGCAGCATATGATCAGGAGATAACAATAGTGGTATAAAACACAAGCCAGAGCAGTTAGTTGGTGAAGTGGATGCAACACCGAGCTAGGAATCAGAAAGACTCATCTTGCTGGCACAAACCTGGCTTCAGACATCTACTTGCTCCTGGGCAAGTCATTTACCCTTGTTTGCCTCAATTTCCTCATCTATAAAATGAACTGAAGAAGGGAATGGCAAACACTTCAAACCACCGCCAAGAAAACCCCAAATGGGGCCATAGAAAGTTGGAAATGACTGAACAATCACAATACAAATGGCAGCAGTACAACTTTAAAAGGAAAAGGAAGAGGAGAGGGAGAGAAAGGGAAAAAAAAGTAAAGGAGTGAAGAAAAGAAAGGAAATGGCTTGCTCAAGGTCATACCCACCAACTTATGCCACAAGTGAGAGCAGGACCCAGGTTTCCTGACTTATGACCTCTGTCACTCCTTTACCTCTAATTCCAGGGCACTGAAAACCATAAAGAAGTTTTCCCTGACCCAGGCCTGTCTCCACCTTCCTAAGGAAGGTTCCTTTGAGCTCTGAAGGACATGTCTGTACCCATAGAGCTGGAAAGAGAGAACTAGGCTGGTGACATGTAATTGAATCCTCAAGGGCTGCAGAAAATCAATACCTGTGAGAACATTTTCCAGGACACTGGAACTCACACTTTGCTAAAAATATTCTGTGAAATCAATCTTTAATTTCATTTGCATACTTACGGAGCACAGAACATCATCACCGAGTGGAGCTCACTGCCCTCTGTTCCTTCTCTGAGCTGAGGCTCTATCCTCCCCTAAAGATGCCCAAGGACCTGTTAAAAAACAGGTCCCCTCTCTATCCCTAGGACCCCATAGTTTCAGCTTTCCTAAAATAATAATAACAGATTGCCGTCATATAATTCACTTTGCAAAGGTTTGCAAAGCACCTAACATGCCTCATCTGAATTGATCCTAACAACTATCCCAGGAGTATTCTCTATTATTTCTTCCATTTAAAAAGTGAGGCTGAGAAGCTAATTGATTTGCAAGGGGGAAAGGTCACCATCCTAGTAAGTTTTTGAGGTAAGATTTGAATTCAGATCTTCTTGACTTCAGGTCTAACAGTCTACCCATTGCAGCAACAATCAGGCAAGCGGAATTTCTGTAATGTTTTCATGTTTAAATAGCACTTTCAAACATTATTTCATTTGAGCTTCATAGTCATTCATGAAAAGAGATACAATAGTTCTTCAACTTTTTCTTTGCCTTGATCTATGACTTCATTGGTGGGAGGTGTTGAGCAAGGGATCTGGCATTATTAGAAAGACTTTCCACACTGGGAGCTCCCCTTGCATACTGATGAATTCACCAGGTCTAAATCTCCCTACTCCCATCAATTAAGTTAATATCTATGATCTTTACATCCAAGTAATAAGATCCTTTGAAAGATCCTACACACTTTATTAGTCCCTCTAGTACATAAGACAATGGCACATATTAGGCACTTGTTGATTGGCTGTCCAATTGACTGACCAACTTTTCAAGTCAGAGTCAGTAAGACAAATCATGTCAAATATCAAGGCTTCACCTGCAAAGAGTCATTTGTCCTGATGTTCCAGAATCAAGGTATGGACCAAATCAGAGAAAGGGGGGGAGGGAGTCTAAGTTATGCATGAGCCGTAGAGATTAGGCATTCACATAAAGAATAGATCAGTGGTATCCTCCAAAACTCTCCCATAGCATAGCCAGGGACAAAACTGACCAACAATGTGGGTTCAGGTTTCTCACAGGATTTTTAAGAAAAAAAAAAAGCTCCCTCTCCCCACTGCTCCTCAAGGACTAATCAGTATATCCTGGAAAAGATCTATTTTTCTCCTGAGCCCAATTTCCTTGCTGAATTTTCAAGCACAGATTGTCCACTTGCTCATCCTCAGCCCCTCTTGGAGGACACTCATGGAAATAGGGGCAGAATAGAAGCTGGCCATTTCCTCATCATCCAGGTAGTAAAGAAGCATGAATTGACAGTCAGCCTTTAGATATCTTCTGCCTCAGAGCTGGGGGAGATCCCAAGGATCAATTCCTGACTTAGCAAGACATAAAATGAACTGTTCAAAGTAGTAATCTATTCTTCCAGTTTTATTTAAATCTAGATTTATTAATCGCTCACTGTGTGCCAGGCACTATACTAAACACTGAAGATAAAGCAAGAGACAGTCTCTGATCTGGAGGAACTCACAGACTAATGAGGTAGACAACATGCAATTAATTCTACACAAACAACATATTGACGGGAAACAATTAACAGAGGGAGGGCACAAGAATTATGGGGATTGGGAAAGGCTTTAATAAGTAATTTGTGAACTGCAAAAACTGAGGAAGGATGTGGACTTTTCTGCACAAACAACACATTAGCTGGAAAACAAAGCTATGCTACTAGTAAACTAAGCTCTAGGCAAAATCGTTGCTTCTCAACATTTTGAGAGGGCACTTGGTATAAAGGACAAGGGCTAGTGTTAGAAGTCAGGAAGAGATAGCTTCAAAACCTGCCTCAGATGTGAACATGTATGTATATTGCACATACACACAAGCACATGCATGTATGTGTCTATGAATATATGTGTGTACATGCTAGCAGTAGTATAATATGTATTTATGTATATATGTACTATATACACCAACATATATAAACACTAACATTATAAACATATACTATATGTATACTAACATTATATATAGATTATTGTTGTTGTCCTTCGGCCTCGAAGAAGACCATGACTTCAGGTGAATTTGGATTTAAGTGAGGGAGGGCTGTGCAAGGTCATCTGCCTCATTTTCCCCTCCAGAGCCATCTGGGTCCAATGGCAAGATATGGATCGAGACTAACTAGAGATACATCAACATATACATATACTAACATTGTACATATACACTAACATTATATTTACCAAACTATATTCTATCTATCAATCTCTCTATCTCTATCTTTACTAATATTAACTAAAGGAAGGCACTACTAACTCCTGGCTCACTTGTTGTGTAACTTCGGGCAAGCTTGTTCATATGGCATGTCAAATTTCATCTGCTTTCTTCAACCACAGTTCTAACGTTATCTTGTTTTGTTTTGTTTTTCTAGGCTTTTTTCCAGACCATTTTACTTGGTAACTTGCCTCCACTTCATCTTCAGCTTAGTGTCTTTCACCATATCTCAGTTTGGCCATCTGGGCTGTATCACACAAGGTCAGCAGCTGTCCTCTTCAAGGGAAGTACAAAACCCAGACCTGCCCACTCCTTGTCTACATGTCTCATCACTCCTACTTTGATGAATAATCTTCACTTCTAATCCTTTTTGCCTCTTAAAAAGAAAAAGAAGATTCACCTCTAAAACCTCAGAGATTTAACTGAAATGACTAAGATCCAAACCAGGGTGGTAATCAGTATGAAACACTGTCATTGTTATTATAATTTGGGGCTATGGAGTATGAAGAAAGAGGACTGATGATGGACACAAATCTGCTTTCTAGTTCTGATCTTACGATTACCTACCCTGAACGAATGGAATAACTGAGTCCAAAGCCAAGGTTACAGAAAAGTATTATCAAGAGCAAAAATCTAGTTGGAAATGAGCTCGTTTCTAGCAGTAACCCCCTCACTTTCAAGTGAGAAACAGAACTTTCTTGGGCAAAAATTCCTCCATAAAGGGATCTGATTTTTACAAGTTTGTAATCTTGGCTGTGGCCTCAGTTTCCCCATACATAAAATACAGAAGGTAAGCTAGTTGGTCCCTAAGGTCCCTTCTGGTTCTAAAATTATACAATCCTGTGTTGATACCAGGGTCTTTAAAATTATTGCTGTGTGGGAACTAAGGTCTTCATTCTTCATAGGGTTCTCCTCTGTATTACTGCTGTTCTACCTTACAAACAAGAAAACTGAGAAAACAATTTAATTGTAAGGAAGTTCCTTCTAATGTGGAACCTAGATATATCTCTTTACAACTTTAATCAAAGCCCTAGTTCAGTCATTTTCTTCAGCTGTGCCCAACCCTTCGTGACCTCACTGGGGTGGTCTTGGGAAAGATTCCATAGTGGTCTGCCATTTCCTTCTACCCTGGCTTTTTTTTTTAACTTCAATTGAAGCAAAAGAGATTCTGCTCCAGTTTTTACCTTTATTCTGTAGGTATCATTACACTTTAAATGTGTTTCTTGTAAACATATTGTAGGATTCTGGCTTTTAATCCAGTCTGCTATCTGATTCTGTTTTATGGGAGAGTTCATGCCATTCATATTCACAGTTAAAATGATTAATTCTGTATCTCCCACCATATTATTTTTCCCAAATTATACTTTTCTTTTTCTTTTCTCCCCTTCTCTCTCCATCAGTGTTTTGCTTCTGACCACCACCTTCCACAGTCCTCTTTAACAGCTCTCCCCCTTTTTTATCTCTTTCCCCTTTTACTTCTGTTCTCCCTTTTATTAGCTCCCCTTTCCCCTACTCCCTATAGGGTGAAACAAGTTTTTTTGGTATATGTGTGTAACAAGTTTCTCTCTGAAACTAAATACATCTGATATTCTCTCTTTGAGCCAAATCC
Organism: Antechinus flavipes; assembly: GCF_016432865.1. Taxonomy (NCBI): domain Eukaryota; kingdom Metazoa; phylum Chordata; class Mammalia; order Dasyuromorphia; family Dasyuridae; genus Antechinus; species Antechinus flavipes. Next base: position 177,790,263 of record NC_067403.1, on the reverse strand, counting down.
AATGAGATTAAGGTTTACACAATACTCATCCCTTCCTTTTTCACTCAACCATAATAGAGATTTTTTGCTTCTTCATGTGATATAATTTATCCCATTTTACCTCCCCTTTCCTCTTCTTCCAGTACAGCCCCCTTTCCACCCCTAGTTTCTTTTTTATATCATCACGATAAAGTCAAATTATATCTACACCCTCTAAATATACCCCTAACAAAGATACAGTTCTCAAGGGTTAAACATATCTTTTCATTTGGGATGTAAACATTTCAATCTTTAAAAAATAGTTCTTTTCTTCCCTTTTTACCCTTATATGATTCTCTTGAATTCTGTATTTGAAGATCAAATTTTCTGTTCAGCTTTTGTCTTTTCATTAAATATAAATGGAAATCCCTCATTTCATTGAATGTTTGTCTTTTCTCCTGAAAAATGCTTAATTTTTCTGGATAGTTGACTCCTGGCTGTAGTCCAAATTCCTCTGCCCTGCAGAATATCATATTCCAGGTCCTTAGAGCCTTTAAAGTAGAAGCTGCTAGATCCTGGGTAATCCTGATTGTGGCTCCTCAATATTTGAATTATGTTTTTCTGGCTGCTGATAGTATTTTCTCCTTGATATGATAATTCTGAAATTTAGCTACAATATTCCTTGGAGTTTTCATTTTGGGATCTCTTTCAGGAGGTGATAGGTGGATTCTTTCAATGGCTACTTTACCCTCTGGTTCTAGGACATTGGGGCAGTTTTCCTTGATGATTTCTTAAAAGATGTCGTCTAGGCTCCTTTTTTCATTGTCATTTTCAGGTAGTCCAATAATTCTTAGATTGTCTCTCTTGGATCTATTTTCCAAGACAGTTGTTTTTTCAATGAGGTTTTTATATATTTTCTTCTGTTTTTTTTTTTTTTCATTTGGGGGGGGTTAACTAATTCTTGATGTCTCATTGAGTCATTCACTTCCATTTGTTCAATCCTAATTTTTAGTGAATTATTTTCTTCAATTAACTTTTTTTTTTCTTTTACCATCTTTAGCACTTGGCTAAATAAATTTTTAAATGAGTTGTTTTGTTCATTGAATTTTTTTCCCATTTTACTAATTCTATTTTTTAGGGAGTTGTTCTGTTTCCATTTCACCAATTCTGTTTTTCAAGGAGCTGTTTTTTTTTTCCATTTTGCTAAATCTATCTTTAAGAAGTTATTTTCTCTTTCCCTTTCACCAAATCTATTTTTAAAAGAATTATTTTCTTCAAACAATTTCTGTATTTCCTTTCCCAAAGCTCTCAATTCCTTTCCCCATTTTCTTCTCTCTTTTAAGATCCTTTTTGAATTATTCCAAGAGAGCCTTTTGAGTTGGAGACCAACTCATATCACCCTTTAAGACTTCACCTGGAGACATTTTGCCTTTAGTGTCCTCAGGGATTTTAGGTTCTTCCCTGTCTCCATAATAGCTATCAGAGCTCCTTTTGCTTTTTTGTTCATTTTTAAAGGTTGAAATCTACTCTTAGGGCAAAGGGAAGATTGTCCCAAGCTTCCTCTACAGGTAACACAGCTTCACATTGCCCTAGGGCCAATGCTACTGGCTTCCTTCCCTGCTGGGTGGGCATAGTCAAATCTCACATTATGCTGGGGTTCAGGGGTTCACTTTTTGCCTTCTGTAGTTATGTTGGAGGTCTCGCAGTTAGTCTGCTGATCTACTGGCTTCCAAACCAGTATAGAGTAGCCAACGCTGCTGTATTTTGGCTAAGAGCGTCTCTGTAGATTCTCCCTCTCCGCCCCATGCAGAGAAGTCTCTCCACTCTATGCTGCTGACCTGCCTCCCCCCTGCCCAATTTGAGACACCTTTTATGAAGTTCTTCCAAAATATCTTCTGCTTGAAATGTATTAAACTTAACAAATATTTGTGGGTTCTGAACCCATTCAGAGGCTAGATCTGGTGTTGATCTGAGGGGAAGCCAGATCATTTTACAAATGAGGAAACTAAGACATAGAGGGTTAAGTGACTTGCCTATGATCACCCAGCAATAAGTGTCTAAGGCCAGATTTGAACTCAGGAAGATAAGTTCCTGAATCTAGAATGGGCAGTCTATTCACTGAGACACCATCAATGGGCCATAGTTCTCCTGTTTCCAAATCACTGCCACCAGCACCCTAAAAAACAAGGCTCGTAGTGAGTTAACCCAAGGGTCCACCTAGTCTAGAATTCTGTTTCTGACAGAAGCATCCAAGAATATTTTGTACAAGCAGCTCCTCCCTAACCTAATTTAGTTACATTCTGCTCATGCAGTTCTGTTTATATTTCCTCTTATTACCTTTCAAAGGTAATAAGCTTCTCACATTTACTATCTTATATACACAACAATGCTCAAAGAGCTAGGAAGATGTGGCATTCACTTTCTCGACTATCAACAGTGTCTGAAACACTGCAAAAAAGGGCATTTGCTGATGCCAGATACTAGATGACAGACTAATATTAAGAGAAAATACACGATGAGAGGTAAAATTATGTCCGGGTATCTGAAAGATATAAAAGAAATGCATGGAATATGTCAAAAGTCTCAGTCAGACTTTTTGGATGCCTTGTATTTCTTTCTTTCTTTTCTTTTCCCCCTTTTCATTCTCTCTTGAATATGTATGTATGTACATATATATAATACATATATTTAAATATAAACGCTTTTTCTTTCTTTCATTTTCTTCATTTTCTCTGTTCTTTTGCTCTTCCCTCTTTTCTTAATTTATCTCTTTCTTCTTTTCTTCTTTCCTCCTGTATTCTTTTCAACCTCAAGGTGTATACTTTAAACATCATCCCCTGCTCTGGGATGGCAAGACTGAATGGGTTGGGGGAGGGGGAGAAGAAGAAATTGCCAGCAGGCAATGGGACAGTGGGAAGCTCCAAAGGCTCTTTCTGATTTCCATCTCCTTGGTTCAGCATAGATGCTTTCTTTTTTTCTCTTGGCCTAAGATATATGGCAGAAGGACATGAGGGTAGGATAAGATGGTAGGTCATAGAGTCATGGGAGGAGTGTGCTCAAGTCAGCTCAAACCAATCACAAGCTGACTGTTACATTTTCAGTGTAAGCATTTACACTTTAGAAACAGGCAAATATCATAAATCAAGGCTTGATTTATTATTTTATTAATTGTCTAGACCAGAGGTATCAAATATGCATCTGCATGGGGCTGAGATTAAAATATAACAAAATAAATAAAAATACAATAGAACATGTTAATATATCATTTTATAAGTCACTATGAAGCTTATGGTGACCCCATTTTTGACATTTCCAGACAAAACTGATACCATCAGACTAAACTTAAATAAGTTATGGAGAAAATTTCTATAATAAAGATTAAACTTCAAGATTATCCTACACTTGAGTCAGTTATAAACACATAGGGTGCACCAGTATATAAGCTGGCATAATTCATAAGTACAACCCTGAAAAAAAATTCCACTGAGTACACAACATGACATACCAGAGCAGAGGGTTCAAAACCCTGGATCCATTTGGCTGTATGACTTTTAGCAAAACACTTCACATGTTAGCCTTTATAGCTGCACAAATCTAAAATAAAGGGGTTGGACTAAATGACTTTTAGCATCTTTTCCAACTCTAACATTCTGTGATTATGTTTTTGTTCAGCTTAAAAAGTTCATATGGATGTGATCTCCACATAAGGGAGTTAAAAAATGCTGGAGAATTCAGAATATTCTAAATGTTGAGAAGACAGCAACTGATTTTTGCCTCTTTTTTATATCCTTAGTGTTTGGCTCAATGCCTGGTACAGAATACAAAAGAGATAATAAATGTTTATTGAATTAGATTTCCTTTTTGTTAATTATTTATTTCCAATAATTGTTTTTTCTAGATGACTGTATTGGGACAGATAGTAACATAATAAAACTTTGTAAAAATGTCCTTTGTTGATTTTGCACAATTTTGTATTTGAGAGAAATTGTAATCTCTAGAAACATCAGCCTTTGGTAGATCAAGGCCCTCCACAAAGACTGTAAATTTAGGGAATTCTTAAGAACTGGACAGAAGAGATTGCCTGAAATGCATTTAGAAGAACATTGAAAACAGTTATATGCATTTTGTTGAAGCTCTTTAGTCTAAGCCATTGGGAGAAGGACTCTTCCCAGGTCACCAGAGACTTTCTAGGATGGAGGATATTGGGAAATGAGTGAAATATATCCAAAAATTATTTACTAAGAACTGCAAATATGTAATTGGGAAGAATTTGATAGGGATAAGGCAGTGAGATTGCTGATCTGCAGGTCACTAAGTCATTCATACTCAAGGAAGAATCTGGAAATTTGGGATGCTGATGCAATTACTCGGTTCCATGATAGCAGCAGGGATTGAAGGATACTTCCAAAGAAGATTGACCACTGAACCAGAAAGAGTCACCCATTTAGTAAACTTTAAAGGGAATTACAATCTCAGCTTAGTAGCATCATGGAGAAGTAAACAAAGTGTTAGACTCAGAGTCAGGAAAGACCTGAGTTCGCCTTAAACATTTACTAGTTGTGTGACTGAGCAAGAGTAGCCTCTCTATGCCTGTTTTCTAAGCTGCAAAATAAGAAGGCTAGATTGTAATGTCCTTTTTTGCTGTAAATCCACAACCCCATGGTCTTATATTCTTACTCTCTTGTTCTTCCCTCTTTAACTTTTTAATTAGTTTACAACGTTTACTTTTACAGCTTTTTGATTTCTAGTTTTTCCCTCCTTCCTTCCCCCACTTCCCTCTTTCCCCAAAAGTTCCTTCCTCTTGAAGTAGAGTCACACCCATCAGAGGGCTAGATACTTTTGTATCTTCCTCTACATCTTTCCTCCATCTACCTCTGCTAAGTTTTTGATGTTTTACAATTCTGCAAAAGTTGACTCTATGAGCTTTTCTGAACTCTAGAGACAAAGTGATTTGCTCAAGAACACAGAGATAATAAATAGCAAACCTGAGACATGGAAAATTATCTGACTCAAACCAGTGTTCCTTTCTATATCCACTGGAAGGCTGGTAAGGAAGAAGAGAAGGCTGCTGGCATCCTACCACTGTGAGCAGGATTCATATTTATCTTAGTGTCCATAAGTATCCTCACAACAAAGCATGGGGAGACAAGAACATGGAAATAAGACTAGCTAGATTTGACCAGTTCTGTCAAATGTCCCACATATAATGAGCAAAACTATTCAAAATCTACAAAAAGACAGGAGAAAGAAAAAAATAAATTTTTCTTAATAATTTTACTTCTTGTTCATAAAATACCCATATAAACTAGCTTCGGGTTAAAAAGAAAACTCCTTATTTATTAGTTACTCTATTTTTCTAAGGAACCTAGAATCCCAGAAACCACTGTATATTTTACAAAGGGACCTGAAGTCCCAAGAGGTCAGGCAGTGAGTGTCAAAGCTATGATTCAAATGTACATCCTTTGAATCTCAATCTTGGGTTCTTTCTAATATACTCCACTCCCTGGAGGGAGGAGGGAAGGAGATTTTGTGTTGCCAATGACCTGGATTGTATCAACTTTCATTCGGAATTTCAGTGACACTTGTCTTGAATAAATTTATCTTAGTTAATTCCTTTTTAAGTTATGCCAAAATGTCTGTCTGCTTTTGGTCACATCCCTAGCTACACATTTCAGGAGTAGGAGCTCTCCACATTTTTATAAACGAATCATAAGTAAAATTCTACACTAGGATTCTATCTCTAAAAGATCTTTGAAGGGAGTCACTTCAATTCAACGAGCATTTGTTAAATGCTGGCAGTAGCAGGACACATATGACTCACACATGTATCAATATTATACACTGGGTCTCAACAACACACTATTTCTTTTTTGCCATGGGCAATTGGAGTCTATGTTGAACTGCCAAATGAAACTGGCAACAAAGAAAGCTTGCCAGGCAGTAGAGCCTTCAGAATTAGAATAGAGCAGAGCTGCTGATGTGGCCTTCCAAATGCTAGTCTAGAAAGACAGGCAGCCCCCCCGGGCACTACAAAATCTTTGATTTAATAATAGATGACACTTATAAAACACATACTTTGCAAAATTTACAAATATTATCACTTTTGGTCTTCAAGACCACCCTGTGAGGAACATGATATTATTATCCCCATTTTATCAATGGGGACACTGAGGCAGACAGAGCTTAAGGAACTTGCTCAGGGTTACAGTTAGTAAATGTCTGAGGAAGAATTTGAAGTAAGGTCTTCCTGACTCCAAACCTAGCATTCCACCCAATACTCTACTTCATTGTGTCATTAGCACTGGAAACTACTGTAGTATATGAGCCTCTTATAAGATTATAGGTTTAGGGTTAGAAGGGACCCTAAAAATCATCTAGCCTAAACTCCATCCCCTCACTCACAGATAAAGAAAAAAGGAAAGGAAGAGCCTATCAAAATATTCTTGGGTTTGTGTGGGAAGTGTGTAAGAGAAGAAGCAAGGCAGGAGAGACTGAAGGGAAATAGCTAATTAATTCACAAACTGCAACAGGCAGGAGGAAAAAAAAATTGGGGCTGAATATACCAAACTAACTCTCCACTCTTTTTTTTTTTTTTTTTTTTTAAGAAATAAACTATCTCTAAATGTTCTGAGGGGCAGTTTGGTGGCACTACAATGGATAGAGTGCTGGGGTTGGAGTCAGGAAGAGTTTTCTTTGAGTTCAAATTCAGCCTTAAACACTTAACTAGTTGTATGACATTGGACAAGTCATTTAGTCTGTTAAAAAAAATTTGGAAAAGCAAATGGCTGAGGCAGCTAGATGGCAAAGTAAATAGAGCACCAGCCCTGAAGTCAGGAGGATTTGAGTTCAAATCTGATCTCAGACACTTAATACTGCCTAGCTGTGTGACCTCGGGTCACTCAAACTCACTTGCCTCAGAAAAAAAAAAAAAGCAAATGGCAAATCACTCCAATATCTTTGCCAAGAAAATCCTAAATGGGGGCATGAAGAGTTGGAAATGTTTGTCCTCAGGCAGACAGAGCACCATAATTTGGGGTGGCAGGGGTCTAAGTACTAAGGTCTCTATTTCCAAAGGGAGCTTCCTCACCATTCTCCCACACTTTCCCCAAATATCGACTGAATCAAACCAGTCTAAGAGAAAAACAACCATTGCACTTGATGTGGCTTCATAGGATCAAGATCTGAATCCTTTGAATTCTTCACAAGTCTATTATGGCTTCAATTTCCTCCTTCCTAAAATGTGAGGACTGAGTTTCTGACTTCCAAAGTCCCTTCCAGCTCTGGCTCTAGGATCCCATAAATAACAAATTCTAATTGATTATCGTAAACATCAAGAAAAACCTGGAGTTTAGGATGCTCTCCCTCCCCTAGTCTCTATTAATTCATCAGTTGGTAGTTAGTCATCTGTGAAGCTAAGCTTGAATGAAGACCCCCAAATCATAAGGGACAGTCTCAGAAACATCATAGGATCTAAGATTTAAAGTGGAAAAGGATCTTCTGAGGGCATAGAGTTCAATCCGCATTTTACCCATGAAGAAACTGAAATCCCAGAAGAAGGGATCTGCCCAGTATCTGAGGCAGAATAGCCCGCTAGAATCGGAACCCAGCACTCCTCCTCTTTAATAATCCCCTAAGGCACCCACAATCACAGAGGCTAGTGCATGCCTAAGCCAGTTTTAACCTCTTTTTGGTCTATGCCGAGATTTCAGGGGATCCAGGAACTAGAATGCGGTTTAAAAAAAAAAGTTGTTATTTCAACATACTTTATTTCTTTGTAGTTCTAAGTATCATATTTTATGCATTTAAAACTATTTTCCTGGAAAAAGCGGAGGGGGATGGAGGAGGAGGGAGGTTATAGGCTTTGTAAAATAGTCAAAGGGGTTCATGACTCAAAGAAACAAAAACAAAAACAACAAGAAAAAAGCCCCCTAAGAACAGAATCACCCAGCTAAGATGTGCAGGCCCAAGGACTCTTCCCTTGCCTCTCCTCGCCATTTCCCCTCTAGCGCGCGCACCCATACGTTCACCGTTATACACACTCACCTCCACCCACACTCACAGGTGCACGCACAATCACGCTCGCATACCCGCCCGCGAGCTGGCCCTCTGTAGCCGGGACCCGCCTCACCTTGAACTCCTTCTCGATGTTGGCCAACTTGGCGAGCTCGTTACTGAGCTCGAGCGCCGTGAGCACGGGGTCCTCGCTGGCCAGGGACAGGTAGGCCGGGCTGGCCAGGCCGCGGTAGGCGTTAATGCGCGAGCGCGAGTGGCTGAAGGAGTCGCGCCTCTGCTTGTCGGAGCAGTCCGGGCACTTGCAGAAGTAGTCGTGCGGCCGCTCGATGCGCGCGCCCTTGGTCAGCAGCATGTGCACCACCTCGTACTTCTGGCAGTGCGCGGCGAGGATGACAGGCGTGATGTCCGGGGAGAAGCGCGTGCCGTCCTCGTCGTACGCGTAGAAGTCGTCGTCCCGCAGCTCCTGCTCCCCGGGGCTCAGCGTCAGGCGGCGGCCGGCCGCGAATCCCGGGTGGCTCAGCAGAGCCTCGACGATGCGCACATAGCCCTTGCTGATGGCCAGCAGCAGCGCGTCGCCGATGCGGCTCAGGTTGTCCTTCTTGAGCAACAGCTCCGTCACCTCCAGGTGCTCGTTGCCCACGGCCAGCTGGAGCGCGTTCTGGCCCATGTAGTCCACGCAGTTCACGTTCAAGGTCTCCGACTCGTCGAGCATCTTGCGCACGACCGGGATGTTTCCGTACTCGGCGGCGTCCAGGAAGCGCTCCTCTTCCGCGGTGAGACTCGGCCCGCGGGCGTTAAACATAAACGCCGGGCCGCGCACTGCCTGCCGCCGGCCCTTCTCCCTCATGGCCAGCCTCTTGGTCATGCATGGGCTTCGTTCCACAGACCTAATTAGCAGCAAAGAGAAAGTCACTGGAGGTGACAGCTGGACTCCCCCTCCACACCTCCCCTTCCTCCACACCCCTTTCCCAGCTGCCAAGCTCAAAGTCCCATTTGGCGCTCTCCAAGGTTACCCGCAGCCTTCCTCTTTTTCAGTGCCAACCATTAATTAAAGACTCAACCAGGGGTCTGTGAACTTAAAAAAAAAACATTTAAAAAAATAATTATTTCAATATAAGTAGTTTCTTCTGTAATCTCATGGGGCTTTTTTAAAAAAAAAAATTTTTTTTTGCCTTTAAAAACATGATTCTGAGAAACCCTTAAACTTAATCAGACTGAAAAAGGAGTCCCTGTCACACACATGATTAAATATTGCCTTTCTTTTTATTAACTGTATCCCTAGTTCTTAGCGCATAGTAGACGCTTAATAAATGTTTACTGAGTTGAATTGGATTACATTATTAAGAGGTGACTTGCACTTTTGTATAATGGCACTTTTACTGGTTGTCTTCCACCTTTTAAAGAAGATTAAGTTGTGTTGTAGTGAGGTGACTGTCATTTTCTTTGTGATTCAAATTTTTTAAAATCAGGCAAAAAATTTTCATTTTTTCTGAACTGTACTTTTTTCTAGAAAGAAAATGGAAATACATACTTCCTCCAAATTTCTTCAAATATATCATCAAATGAAAATGAAAAATCATAAACTTTTCCCAAAAAATTGCACTTTTTCCTAAATTCCCAACACAACAGCCCAAACTCTTCCTATGCATTCTCCTTCTCTGTAACCATCACCTACATTTTTATAAGTCTAATGTAATTCTCAAGATAAATTTTTTAAAATTCATTTTTATTGATGTCTTTTGTTCTTATATTGCCTCTTTATCACCTCCAGAATCAAATGCAAACTCATTTTAGCATTTGAAGTTCTTCATAACATGGCCTCTTTCTACATTTCATTAAGCATACATTTTAGCAACACAACACTAGCCTACATACAGTCCCTCAAATATACCACCTCACCTGAGATGCCTTTGCATTGACTGCCTCCAGACTTGTAATGTTCTTCCCTTTCATTCATGCCTTCTAGTTTCCCTGCTTTCCTTCTTGATTTTGCTGAAATCCAATCTTCTCTAAAAATCTTCCCCTCTCCCATCCCCTCCTGTTGCCAATGTCCTTCCCTCTCAGAAAGCCTTTATCTACTCTAGTTATAGTTTGTATCTCCTATTTATTTGTTGTCTCCCCCATTGGGAGAAGGTTATTAGCTCTTTAAGGGCAGATATTTTGTTTTTGCCTTTGTGTCCCCAATGCCTGGAACACACTAGGTGCTTAACAAATGCTTGTTCACTGGATTCAGGTACCAGTTTGTTTAGCTATCTTCCCATCAATAAGCATCTATTTTGTTTCCAGTCAGTGCACAGTATCTGTGTGGAAATTAATGGGATGCCCATTAATTGAGGAAGGGCTGAAAAAATTATGGTATATAACAGTATGATCTTTATGCTATAAGAAAATATGAAGGAGATGGTTTCAGAAAGCCCTGGGAAGGTTTATATGCACTGATGAAATATAAAGTAAGGAAGACCAGGAAAACAATGTACACAGTAATACCATAATGATAATCAACTGTGAAAGGCTTAGTAATTCTGATCAATACAATGATCCATCATAATTCCAAAGGACTCATGATAAAATATGCTATCCACCATCAGATAGAGACCTGATAGATTCAGAGTGCAGATTAAAACCTTTTTTTCCTTCTTTATTTTTCTTAAAGCTTTTTTTTAAGAGGGAGAAACATGGCTATTGTGGAAATATGTTTTGCATGAAGTCATAGTATATTGGGTATCATTTCTGGTTTTCTCAATAAGTGGGGAAGAGTGGAAGGTGATGGAATTTGGAACTGAAAATAAAAATAAAATGTCTTTAAAACAGCTGTGGTGTGGTCTGTAGGAGAAGAATTGAAATCTAGAAGATAAGACTGTCCTCAATGGCTTTCAAAGCTAATAAGGCTATTTCAGATTGAAATGGAATGTTGAGAAAGCAGGAGAGTGGTTTTTATGTATTTTATTTAAATGTGAATGAAAATTGAAAATCTCTTCTGTTTCAATCTACATGGGTTGTCCTATAAAATGACTGTCCAACTGCTTCTATCCTATTTAAATTTTGAATCTTCACACACACAGGGAGTAACCACTTTCAATAAATATCTGTCCACTAAATGAACAAATGGGAGGCATTGTGAATGAATTGGGAAGCTTTATGAAGTAGTGGCAAGACAAGTTGGTTTGGAGTCAAGAGACCTGGATTCTGATTTCCCCATCTCTCTGGGCCTCAGTTTCTTTATCTGTAAAATGAGCAGATCAGACCTCCTTTTCTCTTGGGTCCTTTCCAGCTCTAAATCTGTGAAATGTGAATTGATAATAAGTGAGGGACTTAAAGGTTGTAATGATTAGGACAAACCATTTGATTCCCATTCTCAGAAGGGGCATCTTCAAAATCTGGGATGAAAGTAGAACCCTACTCACACCTGCAATTTTTTGGTGTACCTAAAGAGGAGACCATTGCTAAAGAGATTCTAGTTGTCTGCTGATCCCCAGGTCATTCCCCCTTTAATTCAAGTTCCTGAGTGCTAGGCTTAGACTCTCCACTCATTTGCTGTCCTCACTCTATCTTCGTCAACTTTACCACTTCTCACAACTTCACTTTATCTCAGCCACATGCAAGAACTGTCATACCCTTATTCTCAGTCATCCATAATTCTTCAACCTCTATGATCCAGATCTGCAAAATTTCTCTCTCTGACCACATCTTTCTATCTTTTCATCCCTTTTTCTTCCTTATTCCTCCTAAACCTCTTCATCTTCATCTCAGCCTACAGTCTTCCCATACTTTTCTGCTCTGACTTTATTTTCCTGTCATAATTTTGATCCTATAGTTATCCAGGTCAACCATACACTAGCTTCTGAGTTAGAATCTCTTGCTCCCTTTTCTCATCACTACTAATGTCTTCAAACCCAAACCTTCACTCACTTAAATGTCTTCTATATTATTTTTTGAGGCTGCCAAAGACCTCAGACTAGTTTCCTACAAATTTATGGTATCTAATCTCAACTGGATCCTCACTACTTATTCTTTGCATGGATAATTCTTTCATTCCTTTCTGATTAATTCTCTCATTGCCCCTAGTAACTCTTCTCTCCATACATTTCCTATGCCATATTCTATATATGACTATTTATAATATTTTGACTACTATAAATGTATCCCTCTCTTCTCCCCTCCCATCTCTTCCCCTGTCAGAGCCACTTGTCTATAAACTTGATTCCAAATCATTCAATTCACTCCAGATAATGAATAAAGTCTGTAATATTTTGGAGATACCCTCTTTCTCAGAGCTAAGATCCAGTAACCCGGTTGTGTCCTTGAACTTGACATAACAATAATCTTTTGTGTGCTCAGAATGAGCAAAGTGTATACGCTTAGACCAACACCAGAAATTTACTGAAGGATTTAGCTTCCCCCATTTCCCAGGGCCATCCATCCAATATTCACAATCTTTGTTTCGTGTCACTGATGGGTGCTACACTCCTATTCCTGTTAGGGAATTCTGGTTCTGTTCCCCGGTGGCATAACCCCCAAGACTTGACACAATATGATTTCCACAGGCCCATGGGAAAAGTAACTCAAGATCTAAAAATGATTATGTCATAATCGAGCCCACTTGTCACATATAAGATCCACCTTTAGTCCAGCATGTTAAGCCCTCCTTCTTAAGACAGGGGTGGGACTTTCATTTGCAAATATCATTTTCCTTACTCTGAAATTAATTCAACTTCTGTTTGTGGTCTTGATTTTCGTGTTTTTAGCCTGCCAGATCTGTTTGGCTCTGGCCACTCAGGTTAGAGGCCTGTTCATATTCAGTTGACCAAGTCTCTTGGTCATCTTAATATTTTTCAAAATTAGTTATTTTTCTTTGTATTTTCTCCAGCAATGACAGGAAACAACTTTTCTCTCAAAAATCTTCATATAATTTTCTTTATAAACTTCTCTTCACATGATTTTCTTACAAAATAATATTCAAGACAGTTATTCCAAGAAAGAAATCTATCTTCACCTTCTTTCTGTCACATAGGTTCTTCATAAATCCTTAAGAGACACATTAAAGACACAGCTTCTTTAACTCTATTGGGAATGATGGTTCACATTAAGATATTTCTCTTACAGGAGGTAACCAGTAAATTCTTTGTATTTCCAGTTTGCTCTCTGGTTAAAAGAGACTTGGGCAATTTTCTATTATGACTTCTTGAAATATTCTTTATAAAAAAAACCATGGCTTAAATAGAAGCCTAAAATAGAAGCAGCACAATGATAGAGTACTTAGTCTTGGGTCAGGAACACCTGAATTCAAAATAATAGCTGTGTGACCCTGGAAAAGTCAACTTAACCTTTCTCTGTCTCAATTTCTTCATCTATAAAATGGAGATAATAATAGCTCTATGTCCCAGGGTTGTTATAGGGGGAATGAGATTGTGATTTTAAAGCATAGTGTGTGACACATTCTAATTTCTATATAAATGTTGGCAGATAATTTACTCTGTGGAGAGAAGACCTGAACTCAGGCACTTACTAGCTGTGTTGGAGACCTGCAAGTTGTCAGTATTCCCAAAGTGGTCTGTTCCAGGGTAAAGCCTGAATGCTGCCCTTTTGGTTTACACTCCAGACCTGGGGCTTTGTCGGAACAACATATTGTCCTGGCTAGAATTTCAGCAGTTACTATTAGCCAGCTGAAAAGCCTTACAGGTTCAAAGTGCCAGAACTGCAGGTTCCCTCTTGTCTTGGGATTACTACCTTGATTATTTGGTTGAAGACCTCACACTGGGCTGAAGACTGGAACTGAAACTTCATCCAGCTCATGGGTTAGATTAAACTGATTGAGTTATGAAGGAAATAGGGGAATGAAGGAAAGACCTAATTAAGCCCTAACAATAAGATCTCAGCTAGAGTAGGTCCAATAGAAAAAAAAAAAGATGAGGTTACCCAATACATAGTATTTGACAAATGAATAAATATGGGAATGAGCATCTAAGTGATACAGTGACTAAAGCACTGGGCCTGGAATCAGGAAGCTTCATCTTCCTGAGTTCAAATCTGGCATCAGACACAATAGCAGTGTGACACTGGGCAAATCACTTCACCCTGTTGGTCTCAGTTTTCTCGTCTGTAAAATGAGCTGGAGAAGAAAATGGCAAATCATTCTCTGCCAAGAAATCTGTAAATAGGATCATGAAGAGTTGATTTTGGATAAAAAACATGGGAACAAACTCCTATAGATAATTTCAAGGGAATGGTGGTGCTACTGCTAAATTTTTTCTATGGCAGTCAAAACAGACATAACTTAAAAGATATGGCTAAGGAAGTTAGGCTTGCTTTGATTACCCTCTTTTCCCTTTATTGTAACATTTCCCTTTTTTCCTTCTTCCCTTCTCCCAAGATCCTTCATCCCAGAGGAAAACTCGTGCATTATGAATAAATTCACACCAAAATGGCACTGACTTCATGGGTAACACCTCTGAAACATATTTGCACATTAACAGAAAACCTAAGATGAGAATACTACTTAAGCCAAAGGAGAGAGAACATGCTGGGAATCAGATGATCCAGGACAGCCCCACTTACTCTGCCACAAACTTTTGCAACCAAGGAGCTTCTGTGCCTGTGTGCTCACCTGGAAAGTTATCAAGTAGACAAGAGCAGGCATTACAATACAATGGAAAGAACACTAGCCCTGGATCAACGTGTGCTGATAAATATTTTAACAACCAGCTCTCCCCTCCCAAAGTTACCAAGACATACTTTTCAGTTTAATGTGTATTATTATTGTTATTATTTTCTTGATCACTTAAGTCTAGATAATCAACAAAACATTAATTCTGCCTTGATTTGTATAACTTGTGAATTTTGAAATGTAATTATTTGTACTAAAAATTTGTAATTAAGAAAGAACACTGGGAAACGAATGTGAACTATCTGCATTTTTGTTTTTCTTCCCGGGTTATTTATACCTTCTGAATCCAATTCTCCTTGTGCAACAAGAGAACTGTTCGGTTCTGCAAACATATATTGTATCTAGAATATACTGCAACATATCCAACATATAAAGGACTGCTTGCCATCTAGGGGAGGGGGTGGAGGGAGGGAGGAGAAAAAAAATCAGAACAGAAACGAGTGCAAGGGATAATGTTGTAAAAAAAATTACCCTGGCATGGATTCTGTCAATATAAAGTAATTATTAAATAAAAATAAAAAAATTGTAATTGGCTCTCAAGCATATCTGTGCCTCAAACTCTAAGAACAAGAGTTCAAATCCTGAATATGCTACTTATTACTATGTCAGCTGGGACATTTCTCTGGATGAATAGTTCTGCATCTGGCAAATGAGAGGGCAGAATTAGATGTTCTCTTTGATTCATTCCTCTCAACTCTCATTCTTATGACATAGATAATAAAGACCTTTTCAACTCTAATATTCTATGAATCTATATAATGAAGAATTCTCAGGCACTAAGGTAAAGATAGTCACTTCAAGTATTTATCACCCATTAGCTGATTGATCCTGGGCAAATCATCTAATCTCTTTCTTCCTCACTTTTCTCATTTGTAAAATGGGGTTAATAGCCCCTTCCTCTCAGAGTTGTGAGGATAAAATGAGACAACATATGTAAAGTGCTTTGCAAATCTTAAAAGAGCTATCTAAATGTTCGGTATTGCTATCATTTTTATTACTATACATCAATTACTATTCTAGACATTGGGGATACAAAGACAGAAATGAAAGAAACTTACATTTTACCAAAAAACTCCTTTCCACCACATTATGCCAGTAATGATTTACTTCACCTACACTAAAAATAAAAATAGAATAGAATAATGGAGAAATGATACAGAACTTTAAGGTTTACAAAGCACTTTACAAATATCATCTCATTTTATCTTTGCAATAATCTTGAGAGGCAAGTGCTATTATTGTCTCCATTTTACAGTCAAGGAAACTGAGACAGAAAATGGTTAAGTGACTTGCCTAGGGTTACATTATTAGTATCTGAGGCTGGCTTTAAACTCATATTCCTGACTTCTGGCCCAGTGTCCTATCCACTGTGCCATCTAGCTGCTTTTAATAAACTTTCTATCGTAAGCTTTTATAAAATCCTCTTCAATCCATCTGCTAGGATTTCCAACCAATAACCTTCTATTACTTTTGCATATGTTTTACGTGCCCTCTTATCTGCTTTGGCAATACCCACAAGAGACAGTGACTCAAGTGACTTATAACAAGGGACTGATCTGCTAGATCAAGCAGGAAGTGCTTGTACAAGGAAAGCAAATGGTATAAGAGATGTCATGTTGAACTGAGAAGTGGGAGAAGTTAATATATCTGAGATTGGATTTGAACTCGTCTTACTGACTACAGACCTGGTGCTATATCTACTGCAGCATCCTTTCAGTTCTAGAACTCAGATATCAGGAGAGACACCTCAATTGAAGATTGTCTACCATTTTTTTTTCCTGCCACACCTTAGGATGTTGTCCTCGGGGATTGCAAAGTTATTTCTGGGAAGGGGTTGGAGAAATAATGAATTGAAACTCAACAGAATTCTTTCCTATATAAGCATTAGTGTTTGGTTTGCTAAGGAGAAGACTTAAAAGGAAAGCTAGGTTTCAATTTGGCAATTGAGCCATAGATGACCAAGTAATAATCATGTAGACACCTTCCCCTCTGGGTTGATTCTGGCTCAATGCCTTAGTGTAATACATTGTATAGGGCACGGACTTGGAATCAGGAAGATCTAGGTCCATATCCTCTTTCAGATTATTGCATAATGTGAGACAAGTCATTTGTCTTGACATCTCTGAGCCTCAATTTTCTTATCTATAAAATGAGAGATTGGACTCAATAGTCTCTAAAGCACCTTCAACTTTATTACCCTCTAAGTAATTAAGCAAATAAATAACCGAAAGGTATTGGGCACATGCATGTGAACTGACAGCCCAGGCTTTGTTTCTGGAAAGAGTACAATACACTCTCCAGGATCCTGGCCAAATTTCAAAATGGGACACTTTGTACCTAAAATGAGCTCTTGTGATATCAGTGTCCTCAAGTCAAGAGCTCCTGGAGGTGAATCCAGTTTCAACCCTTCCTATAGGATCTATGAGACCATGGACAAGTTATTTCACCTTTCTGTGCCTCTGTACTAATCTGTAAATGTACTAATCTGTAAAATGGGCATCACAACATAACAAGAGAACCCTTGTGATATGGTAAAAATAGTGCAGATTCTGGAGTCAAAGGACCTGAATTCAAATCCTACTCAGACATTGAGTAGCTGTATGATCTTGAGGAGTGGGAGGTGGGACATTTCTCCTTTTTGATATTTCTTTATTTGTAAAATAAAGGGGTTAGATTATATGGCCTATAAGGTACCTGCCAGGTACATATTTGAGGTGACTAATGGGAGAACAGTATTTTGTAAACCTTAGAGACTATTGAAAACCTAAGCCATCAGCTGTCTGCTCTGAGAATTTGCTGTTGTAGAGTCCATAATCCTGGACTCAGGTCTTTATTTGACTACTCTATTTGACTAGAGCTTAAATTCAGGGCAGGAGAAAGGGCAAACATATCTACTTTAAAAAAGCATTTATTTTTGATATTTCAGTAAGACTTATCTCCATATGGCTCTCTTCTCTTTCCCACCCATTAACTTAGCTTTCCTCACCTGCAGAAGGAATCTCCCTTAAACTATGTGTAACTATATAACCAAGAAGCTGTGCAGTATAGTGAGAAGCTGGGGAAGCTAGACCTAAATTCAAATTTTGCCATGGTCACTTTCTAGCTGTGTGACTGTGAACAAATCACCAGTCTCTCTGAATCTCCTTTTCTTCATCTTCAAAGTGCTGTTAATATTACTTACAGAACCAAACTCAAAAAGTTTGTTTTAAGAATTCAAAAAGCTAATGTAAGTCAAAAGTTCTTTGCAAGTCATAAAATGAGAAACAGTTCCTTAGATGGAAAAGAACATAGACTTGGTTAGAATAATCAACAAACATTTATGAAAAGTCTAATATATGCACCAAGCACTGTGTTGGGTACTGGGGATAGAAACACAATGAATGAAACAATCCCTACTCTCAAGAACTCAGCCCAAGTCTTTAATTCTGTCACCCACTCCCTGTGAGACTTAGGACAAGTCATCTTCCTTCCAAAGAATTATGACTCCCAATTCATAAAATTAAGGAGTTGACTACCTAAAGTCCCTTCAAGCACCAAAACTTTTGTTATTATTGGTTATTTAGTTATTATTAAGAAACACACACACACCCATGCTAGTTGTAAAGGTCTATGAGAGAAATATTCTGCCTACCCACTAGATTGTTGTTCAGTTATTTCAGTTCTTTCTGACTTTTTGTGATTCTATATAGGTTTATTTGTTTGTTTTCCAAAAATGCTGGAGTGGTTTGCCTGTTTCCTTCTTCAGTAGCTTACATAAACAGGTTAAATGAATTGTCTAGCATCACACAGCTAGTGCCTGAGATAGGAATTGGTAGTCTTCCAACTCTAGGTCCAGTGGATCTATCCACTGAGCCACCTAATATTCTCTACCTTTTAGAGGTTTCTATATGAAACAACAAAATTGTCTCAGGGGATTGTTTCACTGACCCAAAACTTTAAAAAACAATAAGAACCATCTCCCTTGTGTCCTATTTCTTTAGGTCAGTGTCTTCAGGTGTTCTCTTTAAGTTGTATCTTGTGTTTAAAGAAACAATATGCTCAAACTCAACTATTGGAGGAAATTCCCTATTTTAAAAAAATGACAAATTGGCAGATGGCAGCAGTTTTCATCTTGCTATTTGGGAGGGAGTGATGCTGAGCATATAATGAAAGGTATATACACCATCTCTCTCTCCCTTCCTCCCATCACAAAATGTTAGAACTAGAAGCTGGCAGGGACCAGTGAGTCATTTTACAGCTGAGGACACTGAATGAAAGGACATGTTCAAGGTCATACACTTAGTAAGGATCAGACTGCATGTCAACTCTTTGGAAAGTAGCTAGAGGGAAAGATCTCTGAATCTGACAGCATGGTATCTAGGTTGTGACCCTGGCATTGCTTTTACTCTACCTGTGTCAAGTTTCTCTGAGTTCATAGGATTTAGAGCTGAAAGGTAGTCCAAACCCTCAATTTTTTTAACATACTTTAAAATTTAACATTTTATTTCCCCCCAATCACATATAAAAGCAATTTTAACCCCCTCATTTTAACTGAGACAAGGTTTTGTCTTAAGTGATTTGCACAAGGTCGCAAGAGTTAATTCAAATTTGACCCCAAATCCCTCAACCCAAATCCAGAACTCTTTCCAGAACTCAGACCTAGTTAAGGGTTTTTATAATCCTTTGTGTGTTCCATAGCCACCTTTGACAACCTGGTGAAACCTATAAACCCCTTCTAAGAATATTACTCTGAAATGCATAAGATTACCAAAAAACATTAATTATATGGAAGTAAAATTCTCAAAAAATCAAGTTAACAGCTCCTGAAGATGAATTGTAAGATAAGGTTCCTTCGTAGTCTGACATTCTTCGGTCTTAAGACTCCAGAGCCAGAACACTCTTCACTTTCCCGAGTTGCCTCCCTCACCTCCAAAGCCTGTCTCCGATTCAGTCGCAATTAATAGAAACCCAATACATCTACTACGCTGCCTCCATATGGAAAAGGACCGTCCTTGATTTTTTAAAATAACGAGCCAGGTACGCGTTGAAACAAACCAACAGGAAGGAACTTGCTGAGGAAGGTGGGATCTTGGTAGAAAGGGTCTCTCAACTTAACGGTATTGCTCTGCTGGCCAGGGACCAGATGCGCCGAGATCGAGTTGGGGTGTGCCTCCCTGCGGAAAAGACTCCCCAGCCGCCAAGCGTGCTGTGCTCCCTCTCCCTACTCGCGGCTGTTTGTTCCTCCCGCAAACTCCTTAAATCCTGACTGGAGCGACGTACAGTTTCCGAAACTAGCCACACAAAACAGTCCCTCCGCCTACCTTCCCTAAGAGCCTTCATGCTCCCTAGGCTAAAAGGTTGACGTATTTATTAGAAGACTAGATATGAGACTGACCAAAGTCGCTGTCCCTTTCCGGCCATGTGTCTTGGGACCTTTCCCTCCACTAGAAGGAACAAGCAGATCAGACGACCACGGAGCTCCCACCACCATCTTCACTTTGAGGAAAATTCTTCTCCCTGCCTTCCAATCCATCTACCCTTCAACTCTAGCTACTTCTGACACCTCTCCTTTTGTATAGGTTGAGCCAGACCGACACAATTCCCCGATCCCTTGCCAGCGGAGTGAAGCTTCTCTACACTGGGGTGAGGAAGCCTTCTTTCCCGGCTTGGGGACAAATAAGCTGGTTATGTGATCGGGAGGAGTAACGGGGCTCGCTGAGGCCAATGAATGGGGGAGACCAGGTCTCCCTCGTGTAGCGGTTTGACGGGAAAAGAAACGTCTGTTGTATTAAGTATCCATGAGGCAACAGGGTCCTCCCTGCGAGCTTCAGGTGCTCGGGTGGCTCTGGTTCAAGTCGCCCATCTGTATCTGTCATTGTCTTTGCCCTAGGGACTGTCCTAGGGACAAGTCCTCTGGCTTGCCTGTCTGCCTGTTTATCCTAGTCGACCGACCTTGCCTGTCTGATCTCTCTCTCTCTCTCTCTCTCTCTCTCTCTCTCTCTCTCTCTCTCTCTCTCTCTCTCTCTCTCTCTCTCTCTCTCTCTCTCTCTCTGTGTGTGTGTGTGTGTACGGGCGTGTGCCTGCTGATTGCCTTTCCTTTCTTCCAGCCCTATTTATCTTCGAGTCTACCAGTCTGTCTGCCCTTCTGATTTTCTGCCACTACCTGTCTGCCTAGTCGCCTGTTTCTTTGTCTGCCTGTCTGTCACTCTCAGTTAAATCTGTTGTCTCTCAGGCTCTGCTTGCCTGTCTGGGGCATCTTGTGTCTTCTGCCTCATAGCCTCCTTGTCTGTATGCCTAGCCATTCTCCTGCCTGCCTGTCTCTGCCTATAGGTCAGTCGGCCCTGCTGTCTGCTTGCTTGTGTTGGCTGTCAGTGCTTTAACCTATCTAATCTAAAGATCTTTCTGCTTGTCTATTTCTCCGCCAGAATACCACTTCTCTCTTTGTCTCTGCCTCTGTCTCTTGTTTCTCTGTGTCTCTCTTTCTCTCTCTCCTCCCCCCACCTTCTTCTTCCCTCCTCTTTCCATCAGTCTTGTCTTGTCCTTCTACCTGACAATCTATTTGCCTGACAGTCTGTCTGTCTACTCGTCTGTCCCCCATCTCTAATCCTGGTACACCGGCCCGCCCCTCCAGTCTTTGCTCCTAGCAGGCAGCATCCGGGGGCGCCATCAGCGGGCCTATTGGCCACCAAAAAAGTTGCTCAGAGTTTTCCTCGGGCTGTTTGATTGAGGGGTCAGCCCCGCGGCCCTGGGGCTCAAAATCCTAACTTCGCAGTTCCGAAGGGGCCACCAGCCCCGTCCCCCTCCCCATTCCTATCAATGGTTTGCCTCCATCAATCCAAGCCTGCCCCTAGAGTGCCGGCGTTTGGAGATTGTACTTACAGGCTGCTGCCCAGCGGGGAGCGAGGCAACTCTCCGCCTAGGGGCTCGGCCGGGTTCTCCCAGTAGCCAGACCGGGGCGGCGGCTCCAGCCCACCATTGACTCCCCTCCAGCCCCAGCGGCCGCCGCGCTGCTGCTGCTGCAGCTGTTGCTCCTCGTCCTCCTGAGCCGGGAAGGTCACTCTCCCGCTCGCCGGTTCCTTCCACTTCTTGCCCTTGGTGGACATAGCGGCGGGCCGGCAGCGGCTCGGGCTGGGGCTCAGCTCAGAGCTGGGGAGAGCGGCCCCCGAACCCTTCACTAACGCCTCGCTCCGCCCTGGTCCCCACCCTTCGGCCCGTTTGTCCCGCTGCCTGGCAGGGCCCGCGGTTCAGCCGCTGGTGGGGAGGGAAAGCCCGAACCGAGGCTAGCCCACGTAGCAGCTCAGCCTGCACCATCCAACCAGCCCCGGAACCAGCTGCGGCGGCCAGATGTGCACCTTGAGCAACAGTGGACAGATGTGCGCCTTGGGCAGCGACGTCCAGATGTGCGTCCAGAGCGGCGGCGGCGGCGGCGGCGCGGGCAGCGGCGGGGCCCCTTCGGGCAGCACAGCGAGCCCTCCCTCCTTCGCCCTTGCTTCTCCTCGAGCACCACATCGCTGGCGAGGACAGCATCATTCCCATGGGGAGAGTAAGGGCGGGGCGGGATGGGGGGCGGGAGGAGTGAAGGGACAAACGGGGATGGGGATGGGGGTGGGGCGGGGGAAGGCAGGAGCGGGAGACGGAACTGGCGGAAGACGGACAGGAGTCTCTCTGCTTTTGGTCAAGACCAGGAAGACACGAGGGGCGAGAAAGGGAGGACACAACTTGCTCAGACCTTGAGAAATGAGGGAAGAGGAGAAGCCCCTGCAACCTTCCCTTTGATTTTCAGTCGAGAGGGAGATCTTTCCCATTGAAAGATTCAGGCTTCGGAAAGGAAAAGGATTTCTTTTCCTCCAATCTCGCCTTCCTCTTAACCACCTCAACTTTCCAACTTCAGGCAACAAATATTTTTCCGCTTTTTGAAATAATTGGGAATTCAATGCCTGTTAATTTGGCGGCAACTTTTCCTAATCCCGAATTGTAATGCAGAAATCTGCTTCACACCTCAGGGTGTAATTAATTGTGTCTTTTAAAACAAACAGTTATTCCCAGTCTGCCACGTGTAAGTGATAGTGTTGACAATGAAAGGTGTTAAGACTGTGTCCTTAAGGACCACGTTCCGAGGGCAGTTTACTGGCTGTGTGCACCTGGGCAAATTGCTTAACCTTGGTTTCCTCAGTTTCCTAATCTGTACAATGAGATGGAATAGGAAAAGGCAAACCACTCCCGGACCTTGGATATCATTTAGTCCAAATTTTACATTTGAGGATACTGAGGCCCTGAGAGGTTAAGGATCCCAATAAGATAATTGACTTCCTGATAGAAAAATTAGTGTCATTTATTAACAATAGGAACAATAATATAGCACTTTAAGTAGTGCAGAATTCTTTACAGACTATCTCATTTGGGTTTAATTTGCTTTAGATTGTGAGCTTCTTAGGAATACTTTCTTTGTATCCTTCTTCCTTAGTACAGTTCCTAGCACTTAGTGTTTGTTGACTGACTACAAGAGTCCTACAAGAATCTAGTCCAACTCCCTCCTTTAACAGATGAAAAAACCATGGGAGACATATCATGTTTGCAAGTCCAATGCCCTTTTCACAAAAAGGCCACAAAAAGTCATAAGTCCTGCGATTGCGGGATTTTCTGCTAATGAAATCCTAAAGTTTATCTATCTCCTTTTACAGATTTAGAAATAGAAGCCCAGGTCAAAGATTTGTCTAAGGTTATTTGGGTCACAGATAGCGGAGGCAAGAGTGAAGTCCAGCTCTTTCTTGTGTCTGTCTCATCCAACCTTCCTTGCCGCCTATACCCCTTTAACTGAATCCTAAGAAGTCTATCTAGAACATAATTTTAAAATAACCTATTTTTAAAATCCACAACAGCCACCTCCCCAATGATTTCAACAGGGGAAATTTTGTTCTGAATAGGCTTCCTTCAAGTTATAAATTGAAAGGACAGCTATTTTCACAAGAATACCTGATATGTTCTAATGAGAGCTAAAATAAGGTCTTCGTTTCAACAGTATATCTAATCAGACTGGTTTCTTTTCTTAGTGGGGGTTGAAGCTCTGCCCTATCTCAACTCTGTCCTCAACTCCTATATAAGCCCTTTCTTGAGCCCTGCAATTGTTAATACCCTTTCCCTCCTTAAATTTACTCTGTGTTTGTTTATCTGTATATGTCATCTCTTCCTTTCCCACCCATAGAATGTAAGCTTGCAGAAGATAGAATCTGATTCACTTTTGTCTTTGTAACCCTAGAGCCTAGTAAAGTACCTTGCACATGAGGATTGGGAATTGGACCTGTGGCTTAAATAATATAAGAAATTCCCAATCAGAAAACTGACCCAGACCAATATCTTCTCTGCAGCCAAAAGGTGGCAAAGGTGGGATTGGAACTTGGCTTCCTAGCTCTGAAACCTACCTTCTGTCTAGTTCCATGGCACTTTACTTCCCATAATAAGAAATGACAATCATAAAAAGATTAACATTTTTGCCGAATTTCGTTTTGTTGATTACTAAAACAAAACAAAAATAAAATAAATCATGGTGATACAGTGTATAGAGTGCTGCTGGGTCTGGAGTCAGGAAGGTCTGAGTTCAAATCCACCCTCAGAAACTTACTTACTTGTTCTGTGACTCTAGGCAAATCTCTTAACCTCTATCTGTCTC
Source organism: Antechinus flavipes (assembly GCF_016432865.1). NCBI lineage: Eukaryota > Metazoa > Chordata > Mammalia > Dasyuromorphia > Dasyuridae > Antechinus > Antechinus flavipes. The sequence continues at coordinate 177,765,982 of NC_067403.1, read as the reverse complement.
AAAAGAATACATGGTGAAAGGGAGTTTGATAGTCATAAGAAGACTTGAAAGGGGAGTTTTGAGCACCAAGCAAAGGAACTTTTTATTTGATCCTGAAGATGACAGGGAGCCATTGAAATTTCTTGAATAGGAGGGGTGACATGGTCAGAATTACATTTTAGGTAATTCACTGAGTGATTTGCCAAGGGTCACATAACCATGAAGAGCAGGGATTTGAATTTAGGACCACAACTCCATTTCAAAATTATTTCCATTCTTCCTTAGCACAACTAATACCTGTGCCTTTAGGGTCACCTGTGGTTATAAGTCTTCTGAGATTCACAGGCAGAGCATGACTGGGGAATTTTGGATATTAAAAAGTTCAGCTTTTCTGGCTGGGAACAGCTTGGGATCATTCAAAATGCTGCAAAATAAGGAAAATAAAGAATAGCTTTGCAGTTTCTCATTGATGCTCGTTGAACTATTAGACAGCAAGCAGTGCTATTGAAATTCCAGGTCACCTTAGCTATTCACATTTGGAGGAATGGAAATAATTCTGAAATAGAGTTAGAGGTCTTGAATTCAAATCCCTGATCTTATGATTGATTCCTAGCTGTGTGAACTCTTGGAAAGTCATTTAACCTCAGTTTTACCATCTGGAAAAAAAAAATGGTGTTAAATATTTGAACTAAGGCAGCTAGGTGGCACCATAGTGCATAGAGCATAAAAACACTCATTTTAGGTTTAAATGTGGACTCAGATGTCTACTAGTTGTATGATCCCTATTTGCCTCTGTTTCCTCAGCTGTAAAATATGCTAAAGAAGGAAATGGCAAACTACTCCAATCTCTTTGCCAAGAAAAACCCAAATGGGGTCACAAAGAATTGAACATGACTGAAAATGACTCAATAATAAGAGTTTGCATATAATTACTTCATGGAACTTTTAAAATTTGATAAAGAAGTGAATGGGAAGAGAGACATTTTCTTCCCAAGGAAAGAGAGATGCATTTGCTTAAGAGAGTACAAAGTCAAGGAAGGAAAAGGGCATGCTTGTATAAAGCAAAAGAGAAGCCAGAAGAAATAGAATGATCAAAGGATTAGGGAGAGAGATGATCTTTGCAGTCAATACCTAAAGAGAGGATAGGCTGGAGCCCTTGCACAAGGAGAGACATTGATGTGACAAGAATCAGTGATTTTATTCTCCGAGACTGTAACAAAGAAAGGGAAACAAAGGATGGATTAAGAACTAGAGAGGTTTTGGAGGGAGAAGGCCTAGAAAGGAATAAAATATATGCATGAAATGATGAGCTTCAAATGAGAAGACATTGATATGGGAGAGGGGCAGAGTGGATATGGGACCTGAAATCTCATCATCATATGTTGATTGATTCAGTTTTGAATAGTTAGCACCTTCTCAACTCTCTCAGTTGTCTCTCCCTTTTGACTAGAAGGATGGAGGATGGAGCAATTAATTCCTCCCACAGTCTTTCTTTATAGAGGGCTCAGAACTTTTCAGATAATCACTCTTCCATTTTCCATCAGTTACTCTGCTCCCACACCTGTACTTCTTAGTTCCTTACTCCCCAATCTGGTTTTGTGTGCTGTATTCACTCAATAGGGAATAAGTTCTTTGAGGCTAGGTTTTTGTTGTTGTTGTTGTTGTTTAATTTGTATCCTCAGCACTTAGCACAATATTTGACACATAGTAGACACTTAATGTTTTTTGAATTGAATTGAACTGGGAATAGTTATGCTTTCTCCCAACGATTGGATTTTGTACCAGGTGGTATATGTCTATGCAAAAGACTTTCTAGGACACATGATATATTCAAGGAAATTCTGAGAGGGGGAAACAGTAGTGATTGGGCTACTTCCTTTTTGCCTTTGAAGAGACTTCAATAGCAAACAACAGCCATTTTCCTTTGGACTTTGTTCCAAAGCAAAAGGGACAGAGATATAACAAAGTGAAGGAGAAGGGGCTTAATAGGGCCCAAGACTGTATATATCCTCCTATTGCTGTACATGCTAGATTTGTGACAATTTGTATTACATAGGGATAAACTCTGGAACATTTTATTAATTCTACATTTCAGTGCTGGGAGACTATAGCAACAAGTTGAGACTTTAACCTTCCTGGGCCTCAATTTCCTCAACTATAAAATGGAAAGTTTGGACTATATAACCTCTAAGATATTTCCCCATCCTAGATTTATAGCCTAGACATAGCCCTAGCCCACTCAGTGTAACTACCTATGTGACACACAAGTATTTCCTTCTTTCTCCTTTTTCCTAGTATCTGTTTCTCCTTTCTCTCTTTTCGGGCTAATTCACTCACTTCTTTCTGCATTTGTGTTGGCAGTCCTGGAGATTTGCAGGATGGGTGGGCTGGTAATGATATACAACCACCACTCAAATTCTCTTTCCAGGTATTAAAGGTAAACTGGTCTAGAGAGAAGGGAATTTCTTCTGACTTGCTATTTTTGCTCCTGAATTCCCCATCTGTCAAATATGTCAAAAGCCAGAAAACCACAACATTTATGCTATAAGAGGTAAAAACACAAATAAATCTGAAGTCTGAGCCACACCAGTGTTGCTAGCTTCTGAATTTCCTCCATCCTCTGTGTACCACTCAGGGTCTCCTGACCACTGCACCCTGGATCTTCAATCTTGAGTGTGAGTCTGGCAGTGCCATAGTATGCATTTGAGACCATTTCTTGAGTTGATTCATAGTCTATTCCAGGACATTGGACAATGTGCTGCTGCCCCACCTTCCCTAGTGTCCCAAGCCCTCCCTCTCTGTCTCTCTATGCTGAAAAGGAGACACGGGAAAATGGAAGTATATGCCCAGGGTCATACAGAGAGCTAGTAGCAAAGTCAACATTCTATCCCAAGCAACAAACTCTATGAAAACATGAATGCATCAAATAGAAGTCAATTATTTCATTAGGCAATAAGATATATTAAAAATAATCTTAAAAGGCTGAAATATAGAAGAAAATGTAAAGTATATAATTACAAAAATAACTGATTTTAAAACCAATTGAATAGGAAAAGTTAAAAAATCATTGAACCATCTGAAAGGCATGATGAAAAAAGGAGCCTAGAAATCTTTTAAAAGTTCTTAAAAGAAAGCTTTCCAGATCTCCTGGAAACAGAAGAAATGGATTTAGAAAGACTGCACTATTCATCTTAGGAAAGAAATCCCAAAATGAAAACTCTTAGAAATATTGTAGCTAAAATCAAGAGTTTCCAGACCAAGAAGAACATTAGGAGAAGCCAGAAAGAAAGCATTCAAGTACTGAGGAGCTACAGTCAGATCACATAGGATTTAGTAGCCACACTATTAAGGATCAGAAACTTGGAATATGATATTCCAGCAGGTAAAGGATATGGACTCATAGCCAAAAAATAACTTATCCAGTATAATGCTCTGAGGGAAAATGAATTTTTATAAAATAGAAGACTTTTAAGCATTACTGATGAAAAGACCAGACCCATAGAGAAATTTTAAAGTACAAAGACAGGAATACATGGATAAAAGACTTAACATAGATAAATGGCTTAAATTCAAATATGAGATGTGAGATATATGTTTCCACTGATCCCTATCATCATCAGGGTTCATGGAAAAAGTTCAATTAGACTAGACTTTGGAATGATTCTATTATAGCTTGATGTTCTTAAAAGAGAGAGAATGGAGAGGAAAAAAGGAATACACTGAAGAGGATGGGAAAAGGAGACTAAGGAAATTTTTCTCACATAATAAGAATCAAAATTAGAGATCTATACAAACAGGGAGAAAGGGGAGGAGGTAGCTGACACTTGAACCTTATTTTCATCTGAAATGGTTGAAAGAATAATATACCCACAGAGAGTTGGGTACAGAAATAATTTTACTCAATAGTAAGATAGAAATAAAAAGAAAGAAATGGGAAGGAAAACTAAATTGAGGGTAAATCAAAGAAAGGACTGGTCCTAACCAAATCAAATTCTAAGATTGCAAAAAAAAAAAAAAGCTATATCTTTTTTTATGTGGCACAGAATTGGAATCTGAGGAAGTGACAATAAATTGAGCAATTGTCTAGCAGGTTGGATGTGGTAGGATACTATTATATTGAATTTATCATTCTGATGACCAACCAGGATGCCAGAGGATTAATGATGCTACCTACCTCCTGATTGAAAGATGAAGAACTCAATGTAGAAATAAACTATTTTTTAGGATATGACTAAAGTGGGAATTTGTTTTGCTCTGTTATGTACTATATTATATTCTGTATGCAGACATACATTATGTATTTAAACTATATATAAATACATACACATATATACATATATATACTATATACAAATATAAACTTGGGAACTCCAATAAGACATTGACCAATCAAAATTGCTGAGGACCCATGATGATACATGCTGCTCATTTCGTAACAGAGAGGTGATGGACACAGGGAGTATAAGTAGAAACATAATTTTTTTAGTCATGGACAATGTGAAATTTTATTTTGCTTGACTATATACATGCTTGTAAGAGGGATTTTGTTTTTCTTTCTTTCTCAAGGTGGTGAGGAAAAGTCAGGAAAGTGGGAGATTAAGAAGACTAATATTTGTTTGAAAATTAAAAAAAATTTAAGAAATAAAATGAATGAGTAAATTTAATTTCTAAAGTCTTCACTATTTTAAAGCCCATGATTCTTGCTGCTTAGTGTGGAGGGAATGGGAATATTTTATAAAAGCTAAATGAAAATTGTACTTTACATATATTATCTTATTACTTCACAACAACCACAGGAGGTACTTGCCATAATTATCACCATTTTGTAAATGAGGAAACTGAAGCACAGAGAGTTTAAATAATTTACTCAGGGTTACACAGTTAGTAAGTATCTGAAGTTGGATTCAAACTCAGTTCTCCCCATTCCAAGTCTAATAATCTACCTTTTATCCCCCCCAATAATCTATACACATTACCCTCTCCACTTCCAGTCTTTTGGAAGGGACTGTTCAAACACTGTGGGAAAATGTGAAAGCAGCTCATATTCCTAAAACCAAATCATTTGCTTCTGCTGCTTCTCCTTCCTCTTCTTTTTTTTAAACAATTTTTTCTTAAGACAATTGATTTGCCCAGGATTGATTAGCTAGAAAGTATCTGAGGTTGGATTTGAACTCAGGTCCTCCTGACTTCCTAACCTGACCAGGACATTTCTCCAGACTCTAATATTGTTCATGTACTATACAAGTCCTACCTGAAAGTGCTTGCTTTGTCAGTGCCTAAAACTTAGTCTGCTCCCTGCTCCCTTTAATATGATGACCTTTAGAAAACTGCTCATTCTTACAGTCCAAATTGATCTCATCCACTCCTCTCAATTTTGTCCATATTCATGCTCTCCTAGGAATCTTGGTTTAAGGAAGCAAGAGTGGAAGTAGAAAAGCATATGTTATTTAGATCATAGACTTAGGGCTGGGAGAGACCTTGAAGGTGCTAGTCCAATTCATTCATTTTCCAGATGAGGAAACTGAGGCTGAGAAAAGTTAATTTGTCCAGAGTCACACAGGAAAGGTAGAAGAGTCAGAATTCACAGTTTCTCAATCCTTACCCTTCTCTTGCACTCTGTTATCTCTTTTATTCCAATAATAAACTTTTCCCCAAAGCCCTTTCCCTCTAATATTTAGGTACATTGTCTCCTGTAAAACTGTCAGAAAGTGAACAGCCTTCCTCTTTCATAAGAAGGAATGGAGGCAGACTTGGGCTTAAATCTAAAATCTCAAGCTCTGCCATTTATTACAGGTTTTGGGCAAGTCATCCTCTCTTCAAGCCTCAGTTTCTTCATTTGTAAAGTGCAGAAGGAGGAGAAAGGTTCCTTGTAGCTTTAAATTTATGTATAGTACTTCAGAAACCTTAAAACACCATAAATGTGAGTGTTACTGACATTAATGGCAAATACCTACTGCTGCTACTGCTGATAATAATGAGGATGAGGAGGATGAAAATGATGATGCTGATGTTGATGAGTGGAGTCTGCTTTTTAAGAGAACCCAAGTTGTTTGTTCATGCACTCTATATGAGGCATGGCAACAGATTTTATCACTTGGGTTGTGAACTTTGACATTCACTTATTACTCTGATCACCTTACCTATTTTGTCATTGTTGAGAAAATGAGGGCTAGTCTTTTTGTTTGTTTGTTTTTAATAGTTTCATTAATTGTTTCAAACATTCATACAAGCAGCTTTTATTAAGCACTTGCTGTGTTTTAGTATAATGTACTAAGTATTGTAGTTCCAGGAACAAGCATTTATTAAGCACCTACTATATACTAGACATTTTGCTAAGCACTTTACAAATATGATCTCATTCAACTCTCTCATCAACTTTTTGAGCAAGGTACTGTTATGATGCCCATTTTACAGTTGAGAAAGTTAAGGTAGATAGAGGTCAAGTGATTTGCACAGGGTCATGCAGCTAGGAAGTGTCTGAAGTCAAACTTGAACTCTGGTTTTTCATGCACCTATATATAGGTCCCATGCTCTATCCATTGTCTCACTTAAGTTGTATATTTTGTCCCTATTATTCCAGGACTGTATTAAGCAGTGGGGACACAGAAACAAAAACCTTCTCTGAAGATGCTAACATTTTGGTGGGGATAGGGATGAGTAAAGACACAGACAGTAAATACACTGTAAATAAAACCAAAATAAACACAATAAATGAAAAATAACCTGGCAAGAACACTAGCCACTAGAGGGAAGCAGGAAAAGTCACTTGTAGGAGGCAGCTCTTGAGCTGAGCTTATATAGCTTTTTTACATGTGACTTTCACATTATTTATCCTCATCTTTATCAGCATCAGCAGCAGCATTTTCATCCTCCTCCTTTTCCTCCTCATTATTATTATCAGAAGCAGCAGCAGCACTAGCTATTTGCCATTACTATTAGCAGCACTCACAGTTATATTGTATTTTAAGATTTCCAAAGCACTGTACATATATTACCTCATTTGATTCTCACAGTAGCATGCCCATCTCACCTTCCCTCTGGAAATGACTGATGGATTTCCAGAATTTTGAGGACACCGCTGATATTAAGATACACAGGGAGGGGTAAATGTTTTCCCTGCCTGATGGCCAGTGATACATCCTGCTGTTTTATTAGCAGACTAAGACACCATGGTAATTTCCTAAGCTAAATAAATGATGCAGGAAGACAAATGCCAGGTCTGTGAACGGTATCATTGTGAATGATTTAGTGTTTTGATTTTCAATAATCCTTTCCTTCTATGAATGAGAGAATGGTATTATCAAGGCAATTTCATCAAGGAAATTGTAGGATCTAGAGTTCCTATATCACCTAAGACAGTCTCCTTTTCTCCAGCATAACCTGGAATGAAAAAAATCAGTCATTTCCTATCAAAACTATTATAGTCTGATTTTCTGTTTATTGGAAAGGGCTGTCCTTGCATATAATTCTAGTCTTGAACTGACCAAAAAAACATATCAAGGGAAATAGTCTTATTCAAATACAAACTCTTATAGGTAATTGAGCCCAGTCGGGTAATACAATATATTAGAAAGAATTATGGGAATCAAAGAATTTAAATCCTGGCTTTGCTACCTAACTTACTGTAAGAACTTGGATAGATCATTCAACCTATATTGGTCATAATTTCCTCAGCTGGAAAATGAGGCAGTTGTACTTGACTGCTAAAGTTCCTTAGAACTTGAAATCTATGATTCCAAGGTGATCTAATTTAAATTCTGTCTCAATTTAAAAATTCATTTTTTCCTGAATTTTGTTTATATGAAATATCATCCAATAGACATTAAATATCCATTAAAAGGTATCCAAAGATGATCTCTACCCTCCAGGAGTATATACTCTAGAGTGGTAGAGGTTTTCTTTCTTTCTTTTTTTTCCATAGGTGTAATTTTATCTGTGTGGAAACTCTTGGTATGGGAAACCTTTTCCTCCAATTCAGATCTGCAACTTATCTGTAACTGCTTAAGACCCTCAGAGGTTAGGTGATGTCCATGATCATCATAAGACTAGCTTATGTCAGAAGGGCAGCCTGAAGCTTTTTTTCCCCTTGAATCCCCAGGTATTTCCTTCAGGTGATAAAGCTTATTCCTTGACAAAACAATATTTTTCTTAATACACAGAAGCTTAATCTTCATACCTCATAATTTCAGATGGCATCCACTGGCTTGTGTTTTCCTGGTAGCCACTGATGAGGAAGTTAGTCTAAAGAATTAGAGAAGCAGATACTTGTGTTGCATGAGACAGAGACTCCCAGAATGACCAGATTCTGTTTGTTTAGATAGTTTTCCAGATCCTTTCAAACGAATGTCTTTTAGAATAGTCTGGGACAGAAAGGACAGTGCATTTTGTTGCACCCTGATCCTTTCCCCTTTCCCCTTTGATCCTTATTCAGTCCTTTATCCACTGCTTTTCAAATGGTGGTGGTAATGATGAAAAGATAAGACTCATAACATATTTAACAACAGTAAAAGTTTTAAATAATAGTTGAAAATATCATGGTCTCCGTATGGAATTGTACTACTTGAAAGGAGACCCTCCTGAAATTAAGTAATAAAAAGTATAATGTTGAAAGTTGACTATTATCTGCCCAGATATAATGCATAATATTGTGATTCTTCTTCATTAATTATTTGCCTTTTCATTTTAAGTGTTTTACTGATGATCTAATTGTCTGTCTATTGTCTTGCTTAGTGTTCCCTGATTGTAGGCATAAGTGGAAATACAGAATCTCAGAATTGGGAAGGACCTCAAAGATCATCTTATAACCTGTCTCTGGACAAGATGCACCTTCCTTCCCCCAACATTCTTAACAAGTGACCCTCAAAATTTTGCTTGCAGACTTTTAATGAAGAGAAATCTGTTCTCTCTCCAGGACAGCCCATTGAACTTTGATACAGCTCTGATTTTTAAGCTTTTCTTTATGTCACATATAAACCTACGTTTCTGAAGCTTTGACCCACTCATGTGATTGAGCATCCTTGCAAGCCTGGTTATCTTCGAAGGGCCAGTATAAAATAGTGGAACCCATAAATGAGCACAGTATTCCATAGCTATGGTTTGAGCAGGAATGAGTATGTCATGACTCCCTAGTCCTACCAACACACTTATCTTAACGCTACTGAAGATTTCATTAGCTTTAGCTATTTCTCTGCACTGTGGGCTGAGGACATAATTCTAGCACCTCTTATCTTAAGTCTACAAATCACATTATGATTTTACAGTAAGACACTTAAGAATCCCATTCCCTGCCCTTATCTTAAGTATTCCTGCTAATTATTGGAAATGCTGACTGTCTGCCTGGCTAATTTTTTTCCTTTCCTTTCTCCATCACATATTTCAAGAATCAGAGGTGAAAATCATATTCAGGCTCACATTCCTGATATGTCTCCATTGTCATAAAGTCAACAAGTCCATGCAGGACATCCACAAAAATTGTACAAACAGCTAATATTTAGGGTGCAAAAGACAGGTTGCTACTCAGTAAAATGGTCAAGTAGATAAGGTATTTGTGTGAGGACTATTTAGATAGATTTCAAATAAAAAGAAGTTAAAAAAAACCCAACCTAGGTATTCCCTTCAGGTGATAAAGCTCATTCCTTAACAAAACAATATTTTTCTTAATACACAGAAGCTTAATTTTCATACCTCATAATTTCAGATGGCATCCACTGGCTTGTGTTTTCCTGGCAGCCACTGATGAGGAAGTTAGTCCAAAGAATTAGAGAAGCAGATACTTGTGTTGCATGAGACAGAGACTCCCAGAATGACCAGATTCTGTTTGTTTAGATAGTTTTCCAGATCCTTTCAAACGAATGTCTTTTAGAATAGTCTGGGACAGAAAGGACAGTGCATTTTGTTGCACTCTGAGAGTCTTAAAGAGATTCACTTAAGCTTGCTAATTTAACACAATGATTCAGGAATGAACATTTTTTCTACAGCTCGTATGAAATATGCTTAGCCAATGAAAATGCTGATGTGTTTTCTCTTCTTAACATTGATGCTCTTCTTCCTTTCCCCCCTCCTTCCCGCAGCCTTCCAAGCCCCACCTATATTTATTTCCCTTCAAGAAATCACATCCAAGCTTTAGACATTAGCTTTCTGTGGCCTCTAGGGGAAGCCCAAAACAACTCTCAAAGGCATTAGCAAGTATCTTTTCTTGATTAAAAAAAAATAAAAATGTTTACATTCTATTTCCCAGTGGAAAGATCAAGCATGATTTTTCAAAAGAAGAAACTACAGGCTCTTTGGAATAAATCTCACATCTTCTTTATGATCTTTCAGATTTAATGAAAATAAGTTTTAAAGAATAAAAAGAAAGACTCTGGGCAGCCAATTTAAGCCACTAACTGAAGAAAGTCTTAATCATATAATAAATCCTAGGATCTTGAGGAGGATTCACACCAACATTCTTCCACAGCCTCTTGGAACTATCCATCTGGAATAATATTCTTTTAAAAATACTTTATTATTTTATTTTAAATTCTGTTTTATTTTCAATTCCAAATTCTTTTCCCCTCCACTAAGAAGGCAAGAAATCAAAATCTATAATAATTATGAAGTTATATTAAACAAATGTCCATAGAAATCATGCTCTGGTTTAGGGTGGGGGAAAAAATGCATTTCAATCTATCCTCTGAATCCATCAGCTCTCTCTCTAGAGATAGAAAGTACTTATCATCATGAGTCCTTTGGAATTATGGTGATTATTTGCACTGATCAGTTAGTAGATCTTTCTCAATTAGTTATTTTTACAATATTATTATTTCTGTGTAAATTTTTTACTTGGCTCTGTTTACTTCACTCTGCATCAGTTTATATATGTCTTTGCATGTTTCTCCTTTGATCATTTCTTACTTCCACAATCATATAACTTGTTCAGTCATTCTCTACTTAATAGACATTTCCATATTAATCATGTTTTGAAAGAAGTCTGCCCCCACTTTTACATGATTTCCATGGAAGAAGACCACTCAACCACAGAAACTAATTTAAGAAGGTCAAAATAAGTGCTCACTAGGTCATTTTAAGATTTTCCCCTTCCTTTGGAAATTCTAAAGCAGCTGCTAGATAGAACCTATATCTCAGGGTTGTGGAGAATATCAAATAAAATAATATTTGTAAAGTGCCTGACACATATTAGGTGTTTAATGCATATTTGTTTCCTTTTTTCCAGATTCATAGAGGAATGAAATTGGAGTTAGGACAACCTGGATTTAAATTTCATCTGTGACACATATTATCTGTGTGACTCTAAGCAAGTCACTATATTATAATACTCTCAATAGTCAAATTTGATGTGTGAGCTCATTGAGTTTTGGTTTCCTTTCAAGGACACCAAATATATCCCCTCTAAATCTGCCCAATTTGTGCTGGACTTGTCCATGTTCTCCTAAAAGTTTACCACATGGGATCTTTCCAATATTTGAAGGACCTTCCTCAATTTCCTATAATATCTTGAGAATATCAGCAGATTACCCTGGCTGTCATTCTTTATTCTGGCACAGAAACAGCCCATATTCTTTTTCAATCATATGATTCTTTGACAACATTCTTTATTCTTGGTTATGTGTTCTAGCCTGAAAACATCCACTATGTCCACTCCATTGCTGGCTAACTGATGCTTAAATTAAGTTCTTCAGAAGGAAGAGCATCCCAAGTCTTGTTGCCATACAACAACTTTGGTAAAAAATGTTTGTATTGAATAGATGGAATTCTGCTTTTATGAGAAGCTTGAAGTGAGTGCACTTAACCATGAACAATTCATTTTTTCTCCTCCTCTTTTTCTATTCTGATCTCCCAGCTCACTATCTGTGCTGTCTGTCCCAGATATCCATATTGTTGGACAAATCTTACAGAGTGTCTATTCCAATACATGTTGAAATATGGGTAAGAGAGATTTTTTCATCCATTTGGCCTTTCTTGTGTATGGCAAGCCATTTTGAATAGTGATAGGTTTCTTCCAAGGAGATTTTGGATAGCTTGGGACTTGATATAGTCAACATAAAGCCATCTGCAAACAGGAGAATCTCACTATCCAAAGGAATTCCTTCTAGACCCAGACTTTGCACAGGATCTCTTCCATCACAGAAGTGATATATTTGGATGAGTAAATGTCTATTTTAAGGTGAAAATGTTTGTCTTCAGAGAATCACTTCAAAGGGTTACTTTTTATTATTATATCTGCCAAGGAATCCTGAGTAGTATTACTATGTGAGGTCAGGTACCATGTTATAAAAGTACTTTTAATATTATATTTTGTTTTACCAAATTAATTTTTTTATGGGGATGGCAGGTAATCAATGAGCTCTTATAGTCTCTATATCTTTCATGTGCACCATGGTGGAATTTGCAAAAGTTATGTGTCTTCTTATTTAATACCCTCATTAAAGATATTCTCAATTAGATAGAGTGCTGGACTTGAAATAAGGAAGACTAATTTTTCTGAGTTCAAATCTGGCCTCAGACATTTACTAGCTGTGTGACCCTGGGTAAATCACTTAACCATGTCTGCCTGTTTTCTCATCTGTAAAATGAGCTAGAGAAAGAAATGGCAAACCACTCCAGGATCTTTGCCAAGAAACCCCAAATAGCATCACAAAGAATTGGACACAACTGAAAGAAATATACAACAAAGACTTTCATAAAGTCTGTGTATATATGGGAAACTAAGCATACAAGGTAACTTTTGAGGTTTTCTTGGTCACTTTTTCTATGATCAAGACCGACCTTTTTTTCTCACTTTTCTTCCCCAGTCCTCCGTCTTTTTCTACTCCCTGGGCATAAGTGGCACTCCAACTCATGTCTTAAAAAATAAAAGCAAAAACACAGTCTCTGTCCTCTGGGGGCTCTCTTCTCATGGCAGGAGATGACATGCAAATAGCTATAGTAGGATTGAAGCCATCTTAAAGGAAATGAGGAAGGAGGGTATTCCAGACATTGGGGACAGCCAGTGCAAAAGTAAAGTCAAGAAATGAAATATCATATGTAAGAAATAGCAAGAAAGTCAGCGGAACTGGATTGTAAACCGTGGGAAAAAGATTAAGGTGAAAAAGACTGGGAATGTAAGCAAGAGTCAGGCCACAGGATCTGTATTTTTAACATTTTCCTTTGTTCTTTCCCATTCTAAACTAGGAGTGGAGTCTCTTCCTTTGTTTAGGAAGGGAGCCATAGAAATCCAGAAGTCAGAATCCTAAGCTACTTGTAAGTACAGATGCCCTGAGGAGCAAGGGAGTGACTTTTGGGACTCCACACCATTGAGAGGCTTCATGTAGTGGTCATTCAATATCTGGACATGGATACAGTAGGGACCAATGCTATATAGTAATTGAATTATGAATCTAATTCCCTCAAGAGATTTTATCTCCTAATGCATTGTTGGTGGAGTTGTGAACTGATCCAATCATTCTCTAAAGAATTTGGAACTATGCTCAAGAGGCTATAAAACTGTGCTTACCCTTTGATCCAGCTAGATTTGGGTCTATATTCCAAAGAGAAAAAAGGCCCACATGTGCAAAAATGTTTGTAGCAGCTCTTTTTATAGTGACAAAGAATTGGAAATTTAGTGGATGCCCAACAGTTGGGGAATAGCTGATTAAATTATGATATATGAATGTAATGGAATACTATTGTTGTCTAAGAAATAATGAGAAAGAGGCAGCTAGGTGGTGCAATGGATAGAGCACTAACCCTAAAGTCAAGAGGACCTGATTTCAAATCTGCCCTCAGACCCTTAACACTTCCTGGCTGTGTGACCCTGGGCTATCACTTAACTCCAGTTGCCTCAGCAATAATAATAATAATAATAATAAGTAGACTGATTTCAGAAAAACCTGGAAAGACTTAAATGAACTGATTCTGAGTGATGTGAATAGAACCAAGGGAACATTGTATATAGTAACAACAAGATTATATGATGATCAATTATTATAGACTTAGTACTTCTCAGTGTTACACTGATCCAAGATAATTACAATAGACTTGGGATGGAAAATGTCATTCACAACCAGAGAAAGAATTATGGAGACTGAAAGTGGATAAAATCATAGTATTTTACTTTTTTTCCTTCTCATTCCCCCTTTCACTCTGATCTTTCTTTCACAACAGGACTAACATGAAAATATGTTTTAAGTGATTATGCATATATAACATATATCAGATTGCTTGCTGTCTTGGGGAGGGGAAAGGTAAGGGAAAGAGGGGGAGGAAATCTGGAACTCAAAATTTTACCAAATGAATGTTGAAAACTATCTTTGCATGTAACTGAAAAAAATATTAAGTGAGGAAAAAAAAAGAGATTATGATCCCCAGAGTTTTGAAGAAATTTTTAGCATGTTTGTTCTTGCTATGTTTGAAATAAATATCTCTTTTTAGAAGCCATTCAGTATTAAATGAAACTGAGGTGCTACTTACTGGTCCTCTAATAAATTAGGAAAAATAGCTAGTGAGGGCTAAATTAGAGAAAATATTGACAGAATCCTAAAACCTGATGTAGCTTGCCTGATTTTGAAACTGAGCATGCATGTTATACACAGTAAGCACTTAATAAATGTTCATTTAAAGAATGAATGAATGAGTTGCACAGACTCCCTCAAATGTCCATAGAAATTCTGTAAGCAATTTGTCATTCATTGGAACAGGTAGTACTACCCCAGGTAGAGACCATGTTCATATAGAACACAATAAAAGTATGAAGACATTTTATTCTGATTTCTGTATTAAGGGAAGAAAGATGAGGTTGTCTGAAGTTTCTGGGTTTTCCAGTAAAAAGTCTTCAATTGATGTCAGTATTAGCAACATGAGAAATCTATAAACTGCAGTGTGCTTTAGGCTCTGACTGTATGAATGGACATCTGCTGAGCACATAGATGTTAGATATACACAATCATTCTTCTTCTCACCCCTATAAGGATTATGGTCCATGAAGGATTCAATCACTTCATAATTGGAAGTAGAAAATCTGAGTCACCCACCACAGGGGTTAGGAAAGAATGGGTAATTATTAATGACTATAGTGATAAAAATAAAAGATAAATCTTGCTGAAGTAGTTCTGCAAAGTCATCTGCCATGAGTTCTGCTGTCCAGATCAGTGGATTTTTATTATTTATATTTTCTGTCTTACAAGCTTGCAGCACTCCCACAGACCATGGCCCATGACTCTCACCCACGCTCTCCCCATATATGGACACCTCCAAGCCCTTGGTACCATGATCAGGGGATCAGAAATGACATGTTTACTTAGATATGCAAACAGGTACAACTGCCCCAATTAGAGACTCTGTTTATTCAGAACATATGGGAATTGAGCATTAGAGAAAGCGTGGTGTTTTCTCAAGACTAGATTTGAATCCTGACTCAGCTATTGCTCCCTGTATGCCCTCTCCTCCGGACCCTTATTTTTCCTTTTGTTGTTCAGTCACTCAGTCATGTCCAGTTCTTTGTGAGCTTACCATCACTCATCAATGGGTTTTCTTGACAAGAATACTGAAGTGGTTTGCCATTTCTTTCTCCATTTTCCTTATCTGTTCAAAGTAGGGGTTGGACCAGATCAGGAATTTCCAACCCTTTTCAGTCTCAATACTCCTAGGCTTTCAGGAAATCTTCCTGTACCTCTAATTCAATCTGAAAAGATATAGATTCTATAATTCAATATGCATATGCAAATAAGAAATAAAATTAAAAATATTAATTTGAATGGGATAATATAGTTACCTGTCAAATATACCCTGTACTCGTTGACAAGCTTCTAATTACATTCTATGGCATTACATGTACCCCATGTACATTCTATGGCATTACATGTACTTGCAATTCCTGGACTAAATCTTGTTTGTTTGTGTAAGTGTTTGTGTGTGTGTGTGTGTGTGTGAATCATGGAACATTTTTTCTTTCTACAGCAAAATTATTTATTCTGCATAGGTTTCTTCTCATTTAATTGTTGAGCAAGGATGATGATATAGCAGAGTTGGGTTTGTTTTGTTCAGTGGATTTTCTTTTCATTTACTTTTTTGCCAATTTTTTTTTATTATAGCTTTATTGACAAAACATATGCATGGGTAATTTTTCAACATTGACCCTCCTTCCCTCCACCCCCTCCCCTAGATGACAAGTAGTCACATACATATTAAATATGTTAATGTGTATGTTAAATACAATATATGTATACATATTTATACAGTTATCTTGCTACACACAAAAAAAATCGGATTTAGAAAGAATTTGCCAATATTTTTAAGGAGTTTTCTTTTTCCATTTTGCCAAATTTATTTTTTTCTTTTCTTCAATCAATCAATTTTTGTGCTTCCCTTTCTAAGCTGTTGGCTTTTCCCCCCAAACTTTCATAACTTTCCTGCATAGTTTTCACTTCTTTTCCCCATTTTTCTCCTATTTCTTTTTAAAGATCTTTTTAAAATTCTTTCTTTCTTTCTTTCTTTTTTTTTAATCCGTGTTTTTTTTTTTTTAATCCGTGGTTTTTTTTTTTTTTTTTAAATTCTTTCAAGAGAGCCTTTTGAGATGGAGACTGGTTCATATCCCCCACTGAGGTTTCTTCTGAAGGCATTTTGCCTGTTCTTGGTTTGTGTTCTGATCTTCCCTGTCTCCATAGTAGCTCTCCATTGCTCATTTTTAAAGGTTGAAATTTCCTCCTACTGCACAGGAAGATTGTCCCAAAATGTTTCTGCTGGTGGACAGAGGCTTCTCACTCACTTTGCAAGTGCTAGTAGTGCTGTAGGCTTTCCCATTAAGTAAGTGGGCTTGGCTAAGTCCTGCCTATCATGCTGGGGTTTCAGAGTTCACAGTTTTCCTTCTACATTTGCATTGAAGATTTCAAAGATGGTCTGCTGATCCACTAGACTTTTGAAATGAATTAATCAACACTGTTGTATTTTGGCTAAGAGTCTTCTGCTAAATTCTCCCATCAGGCCTCCTAATGCTGGGCTTCCCACATTGCACCTGCCCCAGGTCATGTTCTCCCCCTGCCCAAGTGAGACAGAAATTTCTTTCCTGAAGTTCTTCCTGTTCTTCCAACTCAAAAATCATTAGACTTCAAAATCCTTAATCTAGTGCTGATTCTGAGGGAAGCTGGGGAAAGCTCAGGTAATGTCTTGTCTTTTCTCTGCCATCTTGTCTCCACCTCACTTTCAAGAAATTATCAAGGAAAACTATCCTGATTTTTTAGATCAGATTAGATTAGATCAGATAGATTAGATAGAGGATAAAATTGAAAAAATCCACCAATCAGCTCCAGAAAGAAATCCCAAAATAAAAACTCTCAGGAATATTATAGCCAAATTCTGGAACTTCTAGGTCAAGGAGAAAATATTGAAAATATCCAGAAAGAAATAATTCAAATATAGTGGAGCTGTCACAATCAGGATACTATATGATTTAGCAGCTTCTACATTAAAGGCTTGGAGGGTGTATTTCCAGAAAGCAAGGGAGCTAGGATTACAACCAATAATCACCTACCCAGAAAAACTGAGTATCATCTTCAAGGGGAAAGATGAAATATTCAATGAAATAGAGGAATTTCAAGCATTTGTGATTTAAAAAAAAAAGACCAGAGCTGAATAGAAAATTTAATTTTCAAATACAGGACTCAGGAAAAACATGAGGAAGTCAGGAAAGAGATGTCATAAAGGACTTGATAAGGTTTATTTGTTTACATTCCCACATGTTATAATATGTTTATTTATATATATGAATGATAGTTTTTTTCCCCCTGAGGCAATTGGGATTAAATGACTTGCCCAGGGTCACACAGCTAAGACGTGTTAAGTGTCTGAGACAAGATTTGAACTCAGGTCCTCCTGACTTCAGGGCGGATGCTCTATCCACTGTGTCACTTAGATGCCCCTAGAATGATACTTTTTTAAGTCATAAGAACTTTCTTATTATTATGACAGTTAAAAGGAGTATATATAGACAGAGGGCACAGGTTTGCATTGAATTTGAAGGGATAATATCTTTAAAAAATAAAATTAAGGTTTAACAGAGGAATGTACTGAAAGGGAAACAGAAAAGTATAAAGCTGTAAATTATCTTCCATAAAAGAGGCAAGAAAAAGCTTTTACAGAGGAAGAAGAAAGAATCATCAGAACTGGCTCAAAGGGGAAATGATATACACATTCAATATGGGTAAAGAAATCTATCTTAGCCTGCAGGAAAGTAAGTGGGGAAAGGCAAATGGGAAGGGAAGAAGGGTGATAGAAAAGAGGGCATATTGTGGGAGAGAATGGTCAGCAGAAAAATAAAGTGTCAGAATGAAAGGAGAAAGAGAATAGAATAGAGGGGAAATATAGTTAGCAATAGTAATTATGAAAAGAATTTTGAAGTAAGTTTCTCTGATGAAGGTCTCATTTCTCAAATGGGAAATTGAGTCAAATTTATATAAAAAAAATTCCAAGCTATTCATCAATTGAAAAATGATTAAAAGATTTGAACTATATCTAAGTCATTCATATCCTTTGACCTAACAATACCATTATTAGGCATGAATCCCCAAATAGATTTTTTTAAAGGCAAATTACAAAAATATTTATAGCAGTTTTCTTTCTAGAGCAAAGAATTGGAAATTGAAGGGATATCCATCAATTGGGGAATGGCTGAATAAATTATGGTATGTGATTATAATGGAATATTATAGTTCTATGGGAAATGATGAGCAGGATGCTATCACAAAAATCTGGGAAGTTTTCCATGAACTCAAGAAAAATGAAATGTACTGTGTATAAAGTAATAGCAATGTTGTAGGATGATTAGCTCTGAATGACTTTGTTATTCTCAGCATGACTACTCTGAATAATTTATGATGAAAATGATATCCATTTCCAGAGAAGAACTGATTGTGTCTGAATACAGTTTGAAGCATACTCCAAAAAAAAGTGTGTGTGTGTGTGTGTGTGTGTGTCTGTTGGGCTCAAAGTTACAACAAACAGAAAGAAAACTGATGCATAACAGGGGGAGAGTGCCATGGGTCTAGCAAAGTGATTAGGCTGAGAGAAGTATTATATTATTATATAATATTCCAGTATTATATTCCAGTATTTGTGGAAGGGAGGGAATGACCCATTAGAATTCAAGGATACCTAGGTTCAGATCCCTATAGGGTAAGAGAAAGGCCAAATGGGGAGTTTAGTTTGAGGAATGAATTAATCAATGTTTAATAATTTTTTAAAAAGTTTCCTTTAAAAATTTAAAATTTCTATTGATATGAATTCTATTGCTTGTATATACATTTCCAAAAAGGAGAACTTGGCAAAACTCACCTACATATCGACCAAATCTGACAACAAAGAGTATGCTAGAGTTCATTCATATGGGCTCTTAAGAACTGATTGTTAAATTTTCAGTGTGAGCATATACACTTTATAATGTAACTCAGGACTTGATTTATTATTTCATTAATAATATAGACATAAGTGATGGGAAAATGTCATACAGATTAAATTAAAAATATGTTTTATGTAATTTTTTCTTCTGGAGAGATGGTTTTAATATTTAATTATTAATAATATTTAATGAATTATTGCTGAAATGACAACCTATACAACTTTCTTATCTATATCTTATTGTATGGAAATTTTCTTATCCCTCACTTAAGAGAAAGAAGTACATTTTTTCTCACCTCTTTTCTGAGATTAAGTTTGTTCATTATAATTGTACAACATTTAGTTTGCAAAAAGTGGTGGATATTGTTGCTTCCATTTATTTTGTAGTCATTGTGCATATTGTTTTCCTGGTCCTACTTACTTCATTTAGCATAGTTCTCATAAATCTTACTTTTAAATTTTTATTTATTTTTAACATTTATTTTTTGAATTTTAAGTTTCAAAATCTCTCCCTCCCTTCTTCCCTCCTTATGCTCTCCCACTAAGAAAGCAATTGTTCTGTCATCTAAATCTTTATGCTTCTCTGAATTTTTATTTATCCTTTATTTCAAAATAATGCTAAATCATTATATTATACCCCTACTCACAAGGAAAATCTAGAAGTCTGGGAGATGGTCAGATCACTGGTGATTTTTGTTGGAAGGTCTTTTGGTCTTCACCAGATTTGGGGAGAAAGACAAAGCTCTGAGGAGGAAAGACCGCAAATTAAAAAATAGGGAATGGTGACTATGTGAGGACTAGTTGGGCAAACAGGAAGAGTTTAGCCATAATCCTTAAGTCAAACTTTTCCATTCTCTGTAACTGCAAAAATGAGGAAGAGCCCTAGCCTCCAGAGGCAACTTAATATGCAAAACTCAGGCAGGGGTCCTCAAACTTTTTAAATCAGACTGTTGGAGGACTGGACTATAGTAAAAACAAAAACTTTGTTTATGGGCCTTTAAGTAAAGAAACTTCATAGCCCTGGGTGAGGGGGATAAACTTCCTCAGCTACTGCATCTGGCCCGCAGGCCATAGTTTGAAGACCCCTGGAGAGCCTGCTAATATCTCCTGTCCATGAAAGCAATGAGTGTTTTCTGGTGAAACTGGCTTGGGATTCCTCTCAGAGGGTAGTAGATACCTAATCACCTTTAATTTCACTTTTATTTTTCTTCATCTACTCCTCAATATCACACTCCCTAAAGAGAACAGGTTAAGAAGGGGAGAAAGCCCCTTCCTGGATTCTAACAAGGCAGTCATTTTTCAGGACTGCAGTCTCTTTTACAGATTTTTTTTTTTACTTTTTATGTTGCCATTTGAAACTGTATTAAAAACCATATTATATTAAAATATAATTATATATTTTTAAAAGAATATAATTATTTGTTATATTAAAACAAAATAGCAATCAAATCTGTGCTACTTCTATGTACTTAAATGAAAATAGGAAGATTGTTAAAAAAAAAAAAAAAAAGGAAGGTGAAAGCATAGTGGGGGAAGGAAGGAATTCTGTTTTTTTGAGTTTGTAGATCCAATTTAGATTCTACCAGAGAGTAAGAAAGAGAATAGGAGCTATTATAAGTAGTCAGTATTAGCCAGCATTCATTAAAGTTTCCAAAACACTTTATAGATATTATCTCTTCTGAACCTTTTGATAGAACTGAAAGGTAGGTGCCATTATTCCTATCTCAAAGATGACTTGCCCAGATACTATCTTGAGGCAGAATTTACTCTCAGGTCTTCCTGAATCCAAATTTGACACTATTCATTGTGCCACCTTATCACGCAAAATCATGAACTGAATGGAAAGTGGAAAATGCCTCTCTCCTTCTCCTTTTAGGTCTCACAGCCCTGAGAAATGGGCCTGAGCTATTTGTTTCTGTTCTGTTTTGTTTGTCCGCAGCTTCTAGGTGTAGGTTGTAAGGTTGTAGGTCCCACTGGACCCAGCAATTTGAGTTATGGTGGTCCTTCAAACCAGGATACCTGATGGGATGTTTCAGTCAGTCAACCCAACAGGGAAGCCTTGAGAAGCCAGGGTACCTGGGATTTAAGCTTTCGATTTGGAAATTAGGACTGTGCTGCATAGAAACAGAATTACATTATGTACCTAATCTTCTTCTCCTCCCCAGTGATTGAGGTGGTATAAAGGAGAGAATTAAGACCCACATGTAAGGGAGTAAGTTTGTATATTTGTGATTATACCTTTGAAGTAAGCATTTCCTTGTAAAAGCTAAAAGTTAGTAGCTAAATGGAACTAAGGTAAGGGGGACATCCTCATAATCAGGGAAATATCATTAGAAGGGGATGGAGCTATTGATAAAAAGCCTAGATACCCCAAACTCTCTGGAGGGTGCCAGAGAATCCTGGAAGAGGGGTGACTTGCAACATATCTAGTCTTCAAGAAGTGGGGACTAGGATAGTCAGTGAAAAACACACACACACACACACACACACACACACGATGTAGGTTTACATATGTGTCCCCAATCAGATAGGCTATATAATAACCATAAAAGTTATTAGCTATATAATTTATTAGCAGGAAAACAAATAATAGCCCAAAGAAATAAATAAGTATTGACAATTTTTTTGATTGTAAAAAAGAGCAAAACCATAGTACCTCTACTTGTTGATTTCCCCTTACTTTTGAACATAGTCCCACAATTCATCCAAAAGCTCTCAAGATTTCTCTTTTTATTTATTCCAATTCAATCCTATCAGGGAATATGTTCTTTCTCACTGCTTCCTCCCAATCTCTCTTTCCAGCCATTACAGGAAAATAATTTTTTCACAAATGACAATTAAAACTCCATCTCTAACAGTAGCAGTTAAAACTCTCCTCCTCTCAGATTCCTCATAGATTAAATTAAAATTCACTCTTTCCCCCTATGATTTCTTTGAGAATGATAATGAGATTGTCACAGCTCAAGATTTCAAAGACTTTTTAACCATTTTAATTTTTAATATTTGGAACAAAATAAGCATTTCAATAACATAATACAATTTTTAAAAAAGAGACAATTTAACATGAAACTGTATCAACAACAGTTTCTTCCATCTCTGGAAAAGAAATTATTGAAATTTGTGTTACACATACATGTTGTCTATGCTAGTCCAAGTTGTGGATTTTTTCAAGGCAGGGACTGCTTTTGTTTTTTTCTTTAGATATAGTGCCTAGACCATAAGTAAGCATTTAGTAAATGCTTGTTGATTTACTGATTAAAGACATCCAATGCATTTGAAAGTGAAATTAATTTCCCTATGGATGGTAAAGTCCTCCAGATGCTCCTGTTTGTATATGGCACATTGCTGGTTGCATCAAATCCTACACTACTGAAAATATTTTTAGATAATTGTACACGGCAACAACAATATTATACATCGATCAATTCTGATGGACGTGACTCTTTCCAACAATGAGATGATTGAGGCCAATTTCAATGATCTTATGATTGAGAGAGCCATCTACACCTAGAGAGAGAATTGTGAGAACTGAGTGTGGATCATAACATAACATTCTCACTTTTTTTTTTGTTGTTCTTTTGCATTTTGTTTTCTTATTCATTTTCTTTTCTTTTTGATCTGCTCTTTCTTGTGCAGCAAGATAATTGTACAAATATGTTTACATATATTGGATTTAACATTTAGTTTAGCATGTTTAGCATATATTGGATTATTTGCCATCTAGGGGAGGGGGCGAGGGGAAAAGGGGAAAATTTGGAACACAAGGCTATGCAAGGATCAATGTTGAAAAATTACCATGCATATATTTTGAAAAGAAAAAGCTATAATAAAAAAAGAAAGTATTTCTAGAAAATATTCATAACCACTCAAGAGTTGGACCAAATCATTCCCAAAGTAAAAAGCAAGATAAAGATATGGCTAAAGAATGCTTATTGGTCAGATTATGACATGAGAAGAAAAAATGAAAAAAGAAGAAAGAAAGAGGGAGAGAAAAAGGAGAGAAAAGCAAGAGATGAACGAAGAGAGATAAGAGAGAGAGAAAGAGAGGAGGAAGGAGAGAGGGAGAGAGGGATGGAAAGAACGAGAGAAGGAGAGAGAAGAAGAGAGAAGGGGAGAAAAAAGCTGAACCAGTAAAGCGTCTTCCAGAACAGATAAAAAGTCTTTTGTGCCAGACAAATCAAATCATTATGTTGACCTCAAACTCCCTTCAGAGTCCTATGGAGATAAGCCAAAATCATGCACCCAAGATTAGCCATGCACCCCAGACCTAATTCCGTTTCCAGCTTGGCCCCAATAGCCATCATTGAGGGGATCCTATGGAACAATTCCTGTGGAGAATGAGTCTGCCATTCTTCCAACATCAATCATTAACCAACTGCCTCCCCTGAGCAGGTAAAGCCCAAAGGTACCAGGAATGCTCACGTCTCAAAGATCACCAAATCCTGCTTCCGTTCAATCCCCACTGCCAGAAGATGGAAGAAGTGAAACAAATCCAGGCATAGGGGATAACCAGTGAAAAGGAAGAGTTAAGAGATGGAGCTTCTAGTGCAAGAATAGTAAGGATACGTTGTCATTCTGTATCGACAGGGAAGGGAATCAGGTGTAAGAAAACTGAGAGGATAGGAAGGGCCAGGTTGTGAAGGACTATAAAAGTAAAACAGATTTTCTATTAGATCCTGGAGAAAAGAGGCAGCTACTGCTATAGCTTCTCTATAGCTCTACAGCTTCTTTGAAGACAGACTCAGGTCTAATCTCCCGCCTCTCCCCAATGGCTAATACCTTTCCTCCCTATTAACTTCTTATCTTTATCTTGTGTTTATTTGGAGAGTTGTTTGCCCATTGTCTTTTCTTTTGACTGTGAGCTCCTCTAGGGCAGGAACCAGGTTTTGCAATTCTTCTCATCCCCAAATCTAGCATTTAGTAGGCACTAAATAAATATTTGTTGACTGATTTTCCACATTTCACTTGGGTATGTATACATTATCCAAAGAGAAATTTGTGATTGATCCCTGGAGTAAACCTGGAGGATCTAGTGAAAGCTTCCTCCACAAAGGGTTAGCTAAGGATAAGCTTGCTCACAGAAGATCTCAATCTTTCCTCCCTTGATTACGCCTCTAATTCTAGGGGTTCTTCATTTCATATAGTCATTAATTTATTACTGAAGATTCCATTTGCAAAAGCTCAATGATGCTTAGGATATAATCCTGTGTATTAAAACCTTTTAATGAGAGCACAGCATTAGCCACTCCAGTCAGTGCCAAAAAGAATTAGTTGTTAGTACGTGATTTGTTTGTGGATTAGAAGATCATTTGGCTGATCATTTTAGCAAATGAAACACTCTGTAGCACATCAATCTTTTTCAGGACAGATGGTAATGAAAGGTTATAAAATCATTTTACATCCAAATTAGTTCTGAAAAAGTATATGGGGGAGTGGGTGAGGGAGGGGAAAGCACTTAGGAGTTGGAGGGCCTGGGTTTCGCCCCGGATGACATGGCTTCAAATGCTTCCTCAAATGCTTATTAGATGTAGGGCAAGTCAATTACCTCCCTAGGAATCAGTTTCCTCATCTGCAAAATGAAAAAATTGGCTTCTGACTTCAAATATTCCTTCCAATTCTAAATCTATTATCCCATAAATCATTATTAAATTTATCATCAAATTAGAAATATTGCTTTAAAATTAAATTTAAATTATATGTCTATTTAAATGTATTAGCTGTGTGACATTGGGCAATTTGAGATTGTTGCTCTCTTAGGAAACAAGGCAGTTGACAACAATTTCTAGAGTCCTTTTCATCTCTAAATCTGTCTCTTCTTATTATTCATTGTATCACTAGAGCTTAGCACAGTGCCTGGTATATAGTAAGAATATAATAAATGTTTATTGGATTGAATTAAATCCATGATATTACAAGCTACATTTCATGCTATAGGGTACCAACTGTCTGTATAGAATAGATTGTAGCCTAGTCTGAATGAGTGAATGAAGCATTTATTAAGCATTCACAATACAGAAGACACTATGCGAAGTGCTGACTAAAATAGAATAAGACAAGAGTCTAATCTTAAGGAACTCACAATCTACACAAATGACAGTTTTCAGGGGCAAATCAAATGGAAGAGTTCCATGGGTCTTAGGGTGAAGATGTCAAATAGATTATAATGCCTTTTCTGATAAACGCCTATAAGTCTTCATGGATAAAATCATATCAGTTTCTGATGATGAATCACTTGACAATGCCAGACTTTGGTGATAAGAATCTTCCCCTCTGGATCTTCAGTAACTGTCTATCCCACCCACAGGGCCATCCTTAGGTAGTTTCCCACAGATGTTGTTTGAGGGTGCTGGGTTACAAGTGTTGCTGTTCCCGTGTCTCTTGGGTTCTAGACCTGGGTTGTCCCCATTGGGGTCTTCAGGGAGATGGCTGTCAAACTATTGGTAGGTAAAGTATATCAACTAGGCAAGTGGATTTGCCTGAAGCATGCTTCCTCCAGTCAGTGACTTTCTCACAGTATCTTGCTGTTAAGACTGATTTGCCTGAAACTGGAACCTGAATGGATGCCCATCAATTAGAGAATGGCTGAATAAATTGTGGTATATGAATATTATGGAAGATTATTGTTCTGTTAAGAAAAGACCAACAGGATGATTTCAGAAAGACCTGGAGAGACTTACATGAACTGATGCTGAGTGAAATGAGCAGGACCATGAGATCATTGTACACAGCAAAAACAAGATTATACGATGATCAATTCTGAAGAACATGGCTCTCTTCAACAAGGAGATGATTCAAATCCGTTCCACTTGTTCAGTGAAATATCTACACCCAGTGGATTCATCTACACCCAGAGAAAGAACCATGGGAGCTAAGTGTAGAACACAACATAGCATTTTCACTTTTTCTGTTGTTGTTTGCTTGCATTTTGTTTTCTTGCCCAGGTTTTATTTATTTATTTTTTTTCTTCCTTCTTGATCGGATTTTTCTTGTGCATCAAGATAATTGTATAACGATGTATACATATATTGGATTTAACATATATTTTAACATATTTAATATATGTTGTTCTACCTGCCATCTAGGGGAGGGAGTGGGGAGAAGGAGGGGATAATTTGGAACAGAAGGCTTTGCAAGGGTCAATGCTGAAAAATTACCCATGCATATGCTTTGTAAATAAAAGGCTTTCATAAAAATAAAAATAAAAAAGACTGACTTGCCTGCCCTGTGTGTGGTCATTGGTTAGTTGTTTATTGGGGGATACCTGCCCCCCCCAACAGGAATTATTTCAATGAAATTTGATAGCTCTGCTTGGGATTTCAACTGGGATTTTTGGACATCTGAATAGTTCCCATATTTAAAATTTGGAAGCCCCTATGGCAGAGTAAAGAGTACAACAGAATGAGGAAGAAGAGGTGCCAAATGAAGAAAAACTTTTTGCAAGGCAATTGGCATTAAGTGACTTGCTCAGAGTCACACAGTTAGTGAGTATTAAGTGTTTGAGCCTGGATTTGAAGGGTTGGTGCTCTATCCCATCTAGCTGTTCCAAATGGAGAATTTTTAAGTATTTTCTTGCAGTCTTTAGTAAAAGTAAGAAAAAAGGAAGGACCAACAATGTATAGTATAATGGAAAGAGACTTAGAATAGATGTTGGAAAAAACTTGGGTTCTAAATCTGACTCTGACAAATATGAGTTATGTGACCATGAACTTAACCTTTTCAAGTCATAATTTCCTCACTGGAAACTTGGAGATAATGCAGATAGTATCTAACTTCACATTGAAAGATGTGTTGTTATTAAAGACAAGGCATCAAAAATTTGAATTGTAAATATAATTTCCTCCAGTAGAATGTAATTTTCCTGATGGAAAGGACTGTCTCATATTTGTAGGCGTATCCTTAGTACAGTGCTTGGTACATAGTGGGTGCTTAAACAATGGTTATTTAATGACCTTGAAAACCAACCCAACAAATAAAGTGTTCTGGAATTAATTTAATGTTTCTTATGGGAAGCAGCCCCTGGAGAGATGTAGCCAGGACACAGCCCCTACAAAGGCTGGAGCCATAGCTAATGGTTACCCAGGAAGAAAAGTTCTGGCCACCAAAGTCTTCAGTCCTGTCAAATAGTTCAATTTCAAAAATCAATATGACTGTGGGTAGAAATGACATGAGAGAAGAGGCATTATAATCTGCTTTGACATTTCCTGCTAAGGGTCATAGATTTATCTGTATGACTGGCAGCTGAAACTTTCTCCATATGTTGTTCCCTCCTTTGAATGTGAGTTTTCAAAGAGTAAGAGCTCTGATTTTTTTATTTGTATCTCCAGGGCTTTGCGTTAGTGAGTATTTAATCAATGCTTTCCTTCCTCCCTCCCTGCCTCCCCCCGCTTTCTCCCTCCCTTTTTCCCTTCCTCCTTCCCTCCTCCCTCCTTCCTTCCTTCCTTCCTTCCTTCCTTCCTTCCTTCCTTCCTTCCTTCCTTCCTTCCTTCTTTCCTTCCCTCCCTCTTTTCCTTCCTTCCTCCCTCCCTCTGTTCCTTCCTTCCTTCCTTCCTTCCTTCCTTCCTTCCTTGTAGAACTGCTTCCCCCCACCCCCACTTCTTTGTATTCTCAGGTCTCAGCACAGTGTATGGAACATCCATCTGTTAACTCTTGACTTTTCCTCCTTACTCTAAGCCCTCCATTTTATCGCCTGCAACCACCTAAACAATACAGCAATACCTCCTAATTCTTTTATGATTTGCCACCATTTTTCTCTGTCACAATTCAGGGAAATAACACAATTGGCTGAGAAAAACAAGTTAAGCTCTGCTTTGATTTTTAAATCAATAAATTCTAAATACTGGGTCTCTTATAGAGGGAGACTATTGTAAGGTCATGGTGTCCAGAATTAATTTGCCCAGAGGGAGATTCCCTGTGTGGAAGAACTTGCAAGTTATATATGGAAAAGTCTCCAGTAAGAGGAAGGAGGGATTTTTTTCCTCCTCTTCTCCTCCTTTAATCATATAGCTTTGAAGGGAAATTTTGCTACTCTATCAGTGGGAAATACAGAATCTAGCAGGGAGCAGAGACACATACTCCAGACAGACAGGGAGACAGTCACCTGAAAAAGGAAACAACTTCAAGGAATGTGACCCCAGGCAGCAGAGAAGAGAGTCAGACTCAAGTGTTAGTTTAGGCCTTTGGTTAGGGTTACCAAGATACATCCTGCTTAGCCCTTTCTCTTACTGTGACTTTGACATGGGCTTCTAAGGTCCCGGATGCTAGTGTGCTAGCTTCTTGGAAGGCCCCAGGCATGAACACTGGCCAGTGTTCTATCTCCTTGTGTAGTAAGTTTGTGGTTTGGCTTTATTCACTGTACTCCCAACAGACCAATAATGAGATCCTGCTAGCTTTAGGCCATATGACATACTAATATAGGCTTCCTCTTCCCCTACAGACTTCTGACAAGGTTCTTGTCTATTCTTGAGTAGGATGAAGGGACTTTCTGGTTCTTTATAATTTCCGTCAGTCATTTTTCCTTTTTGGTGCTTTTTTAGAACTTTGCTGCCATATTTGTAGGAGATTCAGGCCCTTCCCAGTTCTTTCATGAGCTATCATCAAAGAAAAGAAGAAAATTTTCTTCAAGAAGGTGAAGCGCCTATGAAGAGAAAATGCTGTATGAAGCTAAATATTCAATTAAGGGAGTTTATCTTCCCTCACATATCTTCCTCCCCTCCCTGCTATCTCACTGTTTCTCAGGTAGTTGGTGAAAAGAGCACCTGATTTAGAGTCAGAAAAATTGAGTGCAAATTTTGGATGTGTTTCTAGTCTCCTGAGTGCATTTTGGCAAGTTATTCTAGCTCTGTAAAATGGGGAAAGTCAAAGATTAAAACAACAACAACAAAAAAAAATGGCAAAACTGAAAGTAGCTACTCAGGGAGATAAGAGGGAAGAAAGAAAAGGACTTTTAGTCCATACGCCTTTTCTCATCATTTTTAGAAAGGGAAGAAAGAGGGAGAAAGAAAAGTAAACCCAGTCTACAGAAATGGTTTTAATAGGATCATAGATTTAAACTTGAAAAGGACCTTATAAGTCATCCTTCCCCTTATAGCACAGAAGAAAAAAACTAAAATAAACAGAGGTCTTGCCCAAGATCACACAGAGACTCAGAGATAGAGCAAGAATTTGAATATATATCCTTAGACTTTAAATCAGAATCAACTATTTGGAGGCAGTGGATGGAGTTCTGGGCCTGACTCAGGAAGAATTACTATTATTCCAATTATTCCAACATGTGCCTGCTTGACAAAGATAGTTGAGCACTTGAAGGAAAACATATAGTATTCAGGATCGAGGGGGCAGGCTCAAAAAAATCATGATAAACTAATATATTTTACCAATCAGTTCTCTGGGATTTGCATTTTCAAGAATGAGAGAATACTGGATGGGGGGAGTGAGTGTTCACATGCATGGAGGTAGTAAGGTACATCTTCATTTTTTTTAATAGAGAAAATGTATTAATTCATTATACATTGTGATACTAAGACCTGTGAATTAAAGATTATGTCTTCTCAAGACCAAGGACCTTTCCTTTGTTCCTCACCAGTTACCAGATACCACAGAATATAAAGGCAGATGATTTTGAGTTCTGCACAGCTATTTATAGATAATGTCAAATATTAGTGGAAGAAGTCACATCATTCTGATTGTTGAAGAAAAATCAGCCAGCTGTCAGCTGGGTTATCTGATATAAAACTCTGACTTGGCCTGGCTGGCTTGTTTTGGGTTTTGATCATCACAAGCAAATAAATATTTTTAACAGTAATCTATCTCCTGATCACTTGTGCAGACAAGTACAAGTGGCAAACACAGGAAACAAGTATTAGACTTCTTTCTTAAATGTAACACCGGGGATTACCTCCCCCCCCCCATATCAATTCACAAAGTGGGTGGGTTCCCTGTGAATAAGCTATCCCAGGTTCAAGGGACTATCTGAATCTTCATCCCCTAAAATCATAACTAATGAGAATTAATTTTTAATAAACAGAAAACACTGTTCATAGAGGCACTAATGAAATGGTATAGTAAGATGAGTAGCAACAAAAACATTTCTATCTAGGGTGAATTCTCTCACAAAAAAATACACAGCATCAATGGAAAGAGGGGACATATGTAAAGAAAGAACATTTGTGACTGAAGTGCAGGGGCACATATAGGGAGAATATGTTCAGGTAGGGTACATTCATAGGGAACATGTATGACCAAGACACATCTATAGGTGGAAAATTCATGGTTTTGACATTACAGTATTGCTGATGTCCTAGCATTGCTTCTGCTGGGCCTGTTCCTCTTTGATCTTGAAATCTCCACCGAATGGCTCTTGTAGTCTCTCTGGACATTGATCCACTAAATGGAGCTCAGCTGAACAAGTAGCCTCCCCTGAATATGTAGGCTGAAATTCCTGGCTCACGCGAAATTCTTGATTTTCTCTTCAGCAAAAAAGTAGATGCCGCCATGTTCTTTTAGTCCATACGCCTTTTCTCATCATTTTTAGAACGGGAAGCAGTAAGAAAAAAATTTTTTTCTTCTTTTTTTGGTCCTTCAAAATCAAAGGACTACTTTGGCCTTTCCTCTAACCAGCAGGAAATTTTTAGGGCCAGGCATTCTAGCCTTTTAGTACAGAAAACAAGATCCTTCCAAATAAATCTAAAATCCTTAATCTTTTCTTTGTTTCTTGGTTCAGGTGCTTATTATTCAATCAGTCAACACATACATACTATGTTGGCAAAGAATTGGAAAATGATGTCCATCAATCAGGGGATGGCTGAATTGAATAAACTATGGTATATGAAAGTAATGGAATATTATTCTATTAAAAAAATGAACAAACTGATTTTAGAAAGGCCTGGGAAGATATACATGAACTGATGCTGAGAAAAACAGTAGAATAAAGAATACCATGTATACAGTAACAGCAAGATTGTGTGATGATCAATTATTAAAGACCTGGTTCTTCTCTTGGTTCAGTGATCCAAGGCAATTCCAATAAACTTTGGATAAAGAACACCATCTGCTTCCAGAGAGAGAACCATGGAAAATGAATGTAAATTGATATACAACATGTTCATTTTTTTTTTGCTTGTAATTTTTTCTTTCATTCTGATTTTTTTCTCCCAACTTGATTCATGAAGAAATGTGTATTTTAAAAAACTAATACACATGTATAACCAGAAAAAAAAGAAACAATTTTTTTAAAGTTAAAAAAAAAAAAAACCTTACTATGTGCCAGGTATTGCAATAACCAGCAAGGAGTACAAACAAAAACAAAAACACAGCCTTAGTCCTTGCCCTCAAGGAGTTTACATTCTAATTGCAGAGACAGCATGCAAACTGTGTACATCCAAATATAGGCATGGTAGATATAAGAACAGTAAGTGGGGTTATTTCAAAAGAGAAGTTAAGAAAGCTCAGAAGAGACTCTTACGGGACACTTATGGTTGATGGGTGTGATCTGAAGGAAAATAAAACAAAGAAAATGAGAAGCACTATCAGACAAATAGAAGGTGAACAATATCACAAAGCCAAAAGAGGTTATCCAGAAGAAGGGGGTGTTCAAAAGTGCTAAAGTCAAGAAGGATGAAGAATGGTTTTACACACACAAACACACACACATCCCCAAAATTAAAAAAAAAAAACAAAAACAAAAAACATGATTTGGTAATTAGCAGGTCATTGCTAAATAAGCAGTTTCCATCCAATCAAGTCAGAAATCAGGCAAAGAGGCTTTATAAGAGAGTAAAAGAAGAGGATATGGAAAAAATCTATTGTGGATGAATTTTCCAAGGAGTTTAACTATGAAAGGAAAGAGATAAATAGGGATAGCTAGCTTAAGTGAGGGTTTTTGGTTTGTTTTTTTAAACAAAGGGGGATGAAGGCCCAAGTTTGTTCACTTCCTTTACCTTTCAGTCTTCTCCCCTCTCTTCTTCTTCCCTCTCCTTTCCTCTTTTTCCTTCCTTTCCTTTCATCTCCCCCTTCCTTCTTTCATTTCCATCCTTCTCCCCATCCTCACTCCTGGCTACCCCAGCCTAGATATACCTGACATATGGCTGACAGACACCAGTGAAGATTATAAACTTCTGGAAAATATAAACAAATGACCAGCTTGAAGTATAGAAATGAAAGATATTGTAGTAAACATAAATAGAAACCTAAAGGACCTAAGTCAGAAATATGCAGTATTCAAGCCTTATGTGGATCAGATCATTTTAACTGAGGAGCCAGTAGCAATTCTTGAGCAGGCATTCTACAAGTTGGATGCCTATTCAAAAAAACTAGAAGCAAAGTACAAGAAATTAAAGAGGCCATGAAAGAATTCTTCACCACAAAAACTTTAACTGAGAATTTTGCATAAGAGCTGAAATGAGTGAGATGGAACTTATCAAGCTTCTATGCTTGTTGCTGCTGCTGTTCCAAGAAGAATTGAAGACCCATTTTTGTTTAGATGTGTAACTTTGGCCACCCCTTGATATCTTCCTAAAACTGTACCCTCTGGAATTCCATCTTATCATGTGCTTCATTGTGTGCCCTGAACCAAGACTCAGAAATCAAGATCAACCCCCATCAGAGCAGACACATGAGCCACTCTGGTCTCCTTGTCTCCTTCCTCCTCCCTTCCCTCTTTCATTATATTCTGAATGTGATCCTGCTCCCTTCTAACCTTCTAAATGTTGATTTATGGGGAAAAAAAACAATGGGTGACAGGGACATGTTTGCAGGCAATAGAGAAGCAATCAATAGCAAAAATACTGAAGATTAATGAGAGCAAGTATGATAGAGGGTGTAATCTATTGGAGAAGTTAGGAAGGAATGCAATCAAGAGTGAATGTAAAGGGATTAACTTTGGTAGGATAAGGGTCACTTTCATGTGAGACAGGGATGAAGGAGGGGATAGTGGAGGAAAACGTCTCAGTGATAAGATGTGGAGAGGGAAGAAGACGGAGCTCTCAATAGTTAGCCTCCATTTTTTCAATGAAATATGAGATCAGAATCCTCATGTCAGTTTACGATACACTGATATTTCTTAAGACCAGACCTATGTTTTCATTGATATGGAATTTCTGAAGAAATGATGAAATCTATGAATGTATAGGCTGACATATGTTTTGCAGCTAATATCCTTGAAGTGTTGACTGGACCCCAAGTTAACTGGCTTACCCATTTTATATTATGGCAGGCTACCTCTCAAGCATTCCAAATGCCTCCAAATTGTTATTCTTTGAAGGTTTGATCTTACAAACCAGGTCATATGCTCAATAATTTTAAACATTTCTGGGGTAAAATTTCTCTAGTTTTTGAAATCTAAGTCTCTCATTCTCTCATGAAGAACAGTAGATAAGGAAAACCAAAGAAGCTAATTCTAGGGGACAAGTTTTCTTTTATCTATGTAATTACATTCCTTTCCTTTCCAATAAAATATATAAGAAGTTCCAAATTCTCAAAGGGTCTTTGAGGTCCATACACTTTTTCAGCAAGAAAAAAAGATGTCAAAATAGTGTAGATATACTTAGACAATATCATTTTTGTGACATTTTCTCCAAATAAATAAACTTCAGAATTACCCAAAGGACAATAGAGAGTAATTTGAAAAATATGGATATACTTGGTATATAAATAAATATATAAGCGGTATATAAGTAGATAGGATGCTGGACTTGGAGTTAAGAAGAACTGGATTCAAATTCTACCTTAAACACGTAATGGCTATGTGATCCTGGGCAAGACACTTATCAACATCCATAAAATGAGAAGGTTATATCAGATTGGCTAAGATGACAGGAAAAGATAATGATGAATGTTTTAGGGGATGTGGGAAAACTGGGACACTGATACATTGTTGGTGGAGTTGTGAATGGATCCAACCATTATGGAGAGCAATTTGGAACTATGCTCAAAAAGTTAATCAAACTGTGCATTCCCTTTGATCCAGCAGTTGTTACTACTGGGCTTATATCCCAAAGAGATATTAAAGAAGAGAAAGGGACCTGTATGTGCCAAAATGTTTGTGGCAGCCCTGTTTGTAGTGGCTAGAAGCTGGAAAATGAATGGATGCCCATCAATTGGAGAATGGTTAAGTAAATTGTGGTATATGAATGTTATGGAATATTATTGTTCTGTAAGAAATGACCAGCAGGATGAATACAGAGAGGACTGGCGAGACTTACATGAACTGATGCTAAGTGAAATGAGCAGAACCAAGAGATCATTATACACTTCGACAATGACACTATATGAGGATGTATTCTGATGGACATGGATATCTTCGACAAAGAGAAGATCCAACTCAGTTCCAATTGATCAATGATGGACAGAATCGGCTATACCCAGAGAAGAACACTGGGAATTGAATGTGGACTACTAGCATTTTTATTTTTCTTCCCAGGTTATTTTTACCTTTTGAATCCGATTTTTCTTGTGCAACAAGAGCACTGTACGTATCTGCACACATACATTGTATCTAGAATATACTGCGACATATTTAACACGTATAGGACTGCTTGCCATCTAGGGGAGGGGATAGAGGGAGAGAAGGGAAAAGTTGGAACAGAAGTGAGTGCAAGGGACAATGTTGAAAAATTACCCACGCATATGTTCTGTCAATAAAAAGCTATTAAAAAAAGAAATGTCAAGATAAAATTAAAATGGTCAAATGTAGACAAAATTAAAAAAAAAAAAAAAGAGGTTGGATTTGGTAGACTATAAAGGCCCTTCTAGCTCTAAGGTCATCATCTTATGAAATAAAGAATTATTCAGAAAAAGCAAAATAAAAGATGTCCCCAAGAAGATATATGATCAGAAATAAAAAAAAGTAAGCGGGGTCAATCATATAGTGAGAATGAGGGATAACTGACAGCTGCAAAATATGAAGAAAACAAGAGACAAGTCAGGACAACTAGTGACAAATTTACTAGGGTTTCACATGGACAAAAGTTGCACAGAAATGGATGAAAGAAAAGAAGGAAGGAGGGAAGGAAGAAATATCATTTTTTAAAAACAGCACAGAAGAAAAAAGCTTAGAAGGGGCACAAACAAATTGGATAATTTTGTAATAAAATGAGGAGAAAGAATAGGTTGAGGGGGATAAGGAAGATAAGTTCTCTTTAGATATGTTAAATGTGAGATATCTACAACACATCCAGAGAAAAATGTTCAGCAGGCCCTGAGAAATACAAAACTCAAGAGACAGACAAGAGTTGTATATAAAGACTGAAAATACATTAATATTTGAAAATATAGTTAAGCACATTGGAGCTAATTTCAATAACCAAGAATGAGAGTATCAAAAGAAAAGGCCCCAAAATGGTATTCTGGGAGGAAAAAAATGAAAGGGAAATGAATATCTTAGAACAGAAGGTGGAAAAACCTTATTCTAGTAGTGGACTCTTTAGCAAAAAATAAGAAGAAAAAAAACAGAGCACAACTCCATAAGGCAATAAGAAATAATAGAATAAAATCAGAAGATTGAGAAATAAAAAGCATAATATATCTATGATGAAACACAGCAGACCTGGAAAAAAGATCAAGGAGAAATAATTTGAGAATCACCAGACTCCCTGATAACTATGACCAAACAAGAAACTGGAATCTATACTTCAAAAATTTATAATGTAATGAAGAGTGGTCGTTGGTTGCCTCCTATTTGAGCATGTACAGTCTTTTGCTGTTGTAATTCCTCATATGAAAGTTGAACAAAGCTCCTTCTGGAAAAATTAATGGATGTTTCCTTCTCTCTGACTCAGAACATACACAGGTATTCTATGACTGTTTTCTGTCTATTTACTCTAGGATGAGGAAAGACTTTTCAGTGGCTAGTGAGATAGAATTAAGTACAAAATACTCTCATAAGGCAACTCAAACTTTTCTTCTTGGAAAAATGATCTTACTTCATTTGAGTGAGGCAGAAGAACTGTTGTGGACTCTGGGGTGGGGAAGGAAAACTAGCACCCTTTTCCACTGAGAAGCACCATGAAGCTGGTAAATGTCCATTCTCCTACTGTGTTTCCCCAATAATAAGACCTATCCCCCAAATAAGCCCTCCCCTTACTGTGTAAAATTCCTCTAAAATAAGCCCTCCCCCGAAAATAAGCCCTATTGAGATTGCTGCTGTAGTGAAGGTGATCCCCTGCGCTACATGCTACATTACGGTACCCTCTGTATGCACCATCCCCCCCCTTCTCCCCTCCCCCCCGTGAAACGCACACCACTCTCCGAGCTACATCCAATCAGAGCTGCAGCAGTGAGCGCAGCATCCTGTTCTTCCCCAGTGATTTGCTTGCTGATGCCATTGAGAGCAGTGCCGTGGAGGAGAGCTGAGGCAGGACAACATAAAAACCCGGTATGTAAGTGGGGGTGAGGGGGCATGAT
Organism: Antechinus flavipes; assembly: GCF_016432865.1. Lineage (NCBI taxonomy): Eukaryota > Metazoa > Chordata > Mammalia > Dasyuromorphia > Dasyuridae > Antechinus > Antechinus flavipes. The sequence goes on along the minus strand of NC_067403.1, from coordinate 177,729,241 downwards.
GGAGGATAAAAGGGGCATGATGGGGGATAAAAGAAGAACTCAGGGGGCATGATGGAGGATAAAAGAAGAACTCAGCCAGCACTCACTGTGCTAAAGAAATGAAGAACTTCCTTGCAGAGAGAAGAATAGATCAAGTAATGATTCCTGCAGGAATGACTGCCTATCTCCACACCCTTGATATTGCAATAAACAAGCCATTGATTGGCAGACCAAATCCACAGAGGAATGTAGCAGATTAACCAGATTTAGCTATAGTAAGGAGAAAGACTCCATTAAAAGAAAGACACTATTGTAGGGGGAAAAGGGGGTAGAGAGAGAGAGACAGACAGAGAAAAAGAACTTTATAGTGGGCTTAGTCCTCAAAAAGACAAGCAAAGATCTTCACCGTGAGCACATGTTTTATAGGGGAACTATAACCTTAGAGTTTTTCAAGTGAGGAGAGGAAATATAAAGGCAGGGACAAGAATATATATTGAGATGTGAGATTACATACTAACAAAGGCAGCCTGGGAAAGTCTGGATTCCCATAATAGGTATCTTTAAAATGCTAATCGAGGCAATCTGGGCACATTCTAGTTGCTTTACCTATGGTAATAAGACTGTCTAGAAGCTAAGTTCCCAGGATGATCATTTTAGCATTTCCTGAAAAAAGGAAAGAATGAACTAATTTGAAGATTCACATCAAAATTAGGTCCAAAATGATAGTTCTTCCTGTTTTGTTGGTTCCACTTTTTGAAGGATAAAATTACCATTAAGAAATCCAATAAATTAATAATTGCTCTGCTTTTGGTAGATACTTGGATAAATAATGACACTGAAAATTTAACAATTGGCTGGTGAGATTGTTCAAGCTAGTGCCAATAACATCTTGCCCTGAGCTCTGGCTTCTGGGATTTCTTCACATAAATATCTACAATGTTGAGGTTGAGAAAGGGGGACCCCAAAAGTTTCTCAGACTGGTGTCATGAGGTATCTCAAAAGAATTTGCAGCCTTGAACCCATCTCCTAGTCAAGGGGCAAAGCTTTATTGCAATATAATGCCATTGCAAAGTGGACTGAATTGTAAGGGAATTCAGTAATGAAATAGAAGCAAAGAGATATATTTATACAGCTTTCAATCATAGATAATTTTATGGTACATAGATAGGAAGGAGTGGTTCTTATTTGATTAGATTATTAATGACAAGATTTACCAGTCAGCAATGAATTGAGGAGCAGTCTTATTCATTATTGTCTCAGGAGTTTGATCTGTGGGGGTTTCCTGAGGCAGAATCCAAAGCTAGAAGATTTAGAACAGAAGCCCCCCAAGGTCAGGGGACCACAAAATCATATTACATCATTCAATATACAATTCTATATGCCTTCCCACTTTTTGCCATTCTGGTTTTTTTTTTTTTTTTTTGAATACTTTTTCAGAGTCATGTTTCAGTCATGGATCTTAACCTTCCAAATCTCAGTGATACTCATGAGGTCACATTCCCATATTTGCATTAGGATTTACACTTCTTGTTTGTTAATTATATTTTGTGCATTTGGATTTTGCAAATGACATCAATAGAAATAACCAATTTGTGAGCTTAGCCAAATACAAATTTTTGTACCATGATGGCCATTATCCATACATTATGATAAGCTCATAATGCTGATTACAAAACAGCAAAGGAAGAAGAAGAATTAATTTCTGTAAGAAAAATTGTCCAGACTATATTAAGTACCATTAATAAACTGAATAAAAAAACAAAATTAACATAAGATAGAAATATTATTTCAATTATTTTCATTTTAAACTCTCCTCCTATCCCCCCTCCCCCCAAAAAAAGAGAAAGGTTGGAAATCCCTTTTGGTAACTCATTGAAATTATTATTAACTCTCAGTGAGAGGAAGTTTTCATCATATTTTGAATCTAAGTGTGGTGTTCTCTTCTTTTTTATAATATATGATGGTTCTCTCTGGGAGCAGGTTTCTTGGGGAGGTTTTCTGGAGGCAGCCTTAGTTTCAGTTCAGAGTAATAATCACCTCAAATACAGCCAGCTGATAAAATCCAAATGTTTATTTTCTCCTTTTGAGTCTTGTCTCCTTGCCTGGGGCTGGGCAGCTTTCTGGAGAGCCTTTCAGACCAGCCTTGGTCTCAGTGGGGGAAGTGCAGGAGGCCAGCCATAGATCACATCTTCTGAACTGACTCACTTCACTAACTCAGCTCCTTTTTATGCTTGGTGTAAAAGGTTGACTCCTCCTCTGATAGAGTGGGATTGTGGATTTCTGACTCTGAATACTGACTTGTGAATCTCCCAAAAATGTGAACTCCAATGAGTACTTAAATACATTAGTGAGCTAGAGAATTTGCTAAGCACCATGCTAAATTAGGCAACTGACATCACTTTGTAAGGATTCTAACATCTCCTGCTTTCTTTTGATTTAGAACATAAGGTGGTCATGACCTCCCTGACTTCTCAAGGAGGTGAAAACCCCCCAAAAAGAAGGTGATCACGCCTTCCCTGACAGCTCAGGAAGGGAGATGAAAACACCAAAGGAAAAGGGAAATAAAATCAGATTATTGGGTTTCTAAAGGGGCCCACTTGAAACAGGTATACATAAATCCATCAATATGGGAGGTATTACACATAATTACTTGAGCACATAGCAATATAACACAGGCTAGTAGTGATGTAACAAATAACATGAATCAACCTGAGAATTTACACATGTCCCTAAGTCCTAGAAATAGTCCAAAAGGAATTCATTATCCATTAGTCCATGTGCCAGGATCCAATAATTGCTGTAAGCTTTGAAGTATTGCAATAGTCTCATCAACAATTTTTCATCTCAAGGAAACAGTCTCATCTTGTGTTAGGGAATCCAATGATTCCTGAAGATTTTAAGGTTATTTTAATACATTGTCAGCCATGTCTTTCAGTGTCAGATGTTTCTTAAATCTTCTCCTTTGTTTTGAGGTGTTTCTCTTTTTCTGTTTCTCTCTGATGGACAAGGTGAATACGGCTCGTTGGCACCTATCTGATTCCTTCTCCATCTGTAGAAATACAAGCAAACTCTCTTCCCCCAAGCAGTTAACGTATCTAATTCCCTTCTATTTGCCACTTTGGGGATTTCTCCTCATTTGGTAATTACATTGGACCTGTTTGCACTGGACACTGCCCTGTTGGGTTAAAAAGCCTGTATTCTCCCCAACTGTAATCTTTCTGCTGGTTGATCATGTAATCTCTTTGTGCCATGTGATTACTTTAAGGCTGATTGATCACATCAGAGTCCTGACCTTCTAAAGACTCTCTGGGTATAACCTCAGCAGCTATCATGCCCCACCTGTCTTTTGATTGATACCTTGGAGCTGGGCCCTACCTCTCATTTCTCTGGCTCAATCTACATTCAGAGGCCCAGTGAAATCCTCAGTTACATTTTGGACATGGGGTTTGGGGTTTTCTCTCACCCTGTCTTCTCACTCTATTTCCATATCTACACTGCACTCTCAAATGTCCAACTTTTCCACATTGAAAAAACATCAACAAATCTTTCTAGAAGTCCCTTGCCAAGAGGGATCCTGTCTTCCCATATTCATCGTAGTTTGGGCATTTGTAAATCAGATATATATTCTCCTTCATTTTTTGCTTTAATTAATGCTTTTTCTAATCGTGTCATATTCTCCTTCACAGGAGATGCAGATTGTGTTTCTGCCTCTCTTCCTCTCCCTTCTTCCTCCACCCATGAAGGGTTAATTGAGGGGGAGGATCATGAGATGTGGAATGATCTAATTTCTCCTGCTGTGAAGTATCACACTCAGAATTGTACTTAACTCCATTGTTATCTGATTCTTCCTCCTTTTCACCTAGTTTAGTTACTACCTCCCCCTCTTGCTCTTTCTTCTTTTTCTTTATTTTAACACTTAAATAATTTCCTAAAGCCAGTCGTATTAAATTATATATATTAAGTATGTCTTTGGAAATTGAGTGAGGTCCATTTTTATTGTAGAATTGACAAAGATCCTCTCCTACTAATTTCCACTCCTCTAGATCCAATTCTTTTTCCATAGAGAAACAAGGACATATGTGCGTTACAGTTTCTAAAAGTTCAGTGATCTGCTCCCAAATTATAATCAAATCTTGGCTTTTCATAACTTTGATAATGCTCTCTAAACATTGTCCTTGAACAGAAACAGAAGGCTGTTTTCTAAACATCTGTCCCATCTTAGCTGAAATTCTACTTTAACTCTTTGAACAAAATTTCTTTGTTGTACTCACCCTAATTTCTGAGTTGAGGAGACTTTTCCATTGGATCAGGATCAGAGGCTTTTCCAATGAGATCAGAGTCCTGTCAGTCCCACGTTCAGGGCGCCAAAATGTAGTGTTCTCTTCTTTTTTATAATATATGATGGTTCTCTCTGGGAGCAGGGTTCTTGGGGAGGTTTTCTGGAGGCAGCCTTAGTTTCAGTTCAGAGTAATAATCACCTCAAATACAGCCAGCTGATAAAATCCAAATGTTTATTTTCTCCTTCTGACTCTTGTCTCCTTGCCTGGGGCTGAGCAACTTTCTAGAGAGCCTTTCAGACCAGCCTTGGTCTCAGTGCCCCCACTTGTGCAGGAAGTGCAGGAGGCCAGCCACCATGGTGGTGTGAGATGGGATGAATGAATCTGGTTTCACCTCCGAGAGTGGGCTTCTTTTGAACTGACTTCACTAACTCAACTCCTTTTTATACTTGGTGTAAAAGGTTGACTCCTCCTCTGAGAGAATGGGATTGTGGATTTCTGACTCTGAATACTGATTTGTGAATCTCCCAAAAGTGTGAACTCCAATGAGTACTTAAATACATTAGTGAGTTAGAGAATTTGCTAAGTACCATGCTAAATTAGGCAACTGACTTATCACTTTGTAAGGATTCTAACATCTAAGTCCCTCAAGCTGCATTGTAATTTATTATACTGGTCTCTGTAGAGATTAAGAATAGATAGTCATAATCTTCTTTGAAAGAGCTATTTATTGCTAACATTACAATGAAAAGCTACACTAAGTATGAACTTTTAAAAATAAGAAATTTATTCAAATAGGCATCTTGTATTCAGATAATTTTAGATGCAATTAGAATAATTAGTTAAGTTGGGTAAATTAAGCATTGATCTTCCCTCCTCTTTTCCTTCCCACACAACTTACTATGTTGATTCTCTCAATCCATAAAGTCCTAGTAGTATTAGCATGAATATACAAATGATGAGGTCCTGGGTCATTAGGTAGGATTGGCAGAGAAAGTCTGAAGTAGAGATGATATTACTCCCTGAAGCAAGCAGGAAAAGGCACTGATGGGGATCAGCTCAACCTTATAGTTCCATCCACTGTGGAGGTTTTGGATAACCCCACCTTATGTATCCAATCAGAAAGTCAAATTATGATGTCAAACCTCCAAGGCTAAATTTCCCCTATAAATCAGCCCATGGCCTACACCATGCTGAATCCTTTTTTGAATCTGAATTCCTTTTAGCAGAAGAGAAAGGTCATTATGAATTCTTCACATGTGAATTGCTACAAACCCCATCAGTTGGTCCAGTTTGTCCTCTTGAATTTCACCATTTGGTTCCTATACAAATCTCTTTACAAAAAAGGGTAAGATTGGAGGTAAACCACATGGTACCATTTGAAGCTTTATAATGCCCATTATGGTAAAATGAGGAAATTATGCTTCTAGATTTTCATAACCAATTGTCCTTCAATTCAAGCTCCAACTAACCCTTTTAGCAATAAAAATGGTTTCTAAAATTTCCCAAAATCAACCCACCTTCTCAAGTTTCCACAACAATCTACTTGTGAATTTACAGTTTTTAAAAGGTCCAACCTAATCTACCAGTCAGGAATCTTGTGGAATGAATTGCCCAAGATTCAAGTACATTGTAGACAGCAAACTTATTTCCCCTACTCCGGCTTTCCTTTCTGAAATTGTCAAGTAGAGCAAGATTGCTCTGGTTCATTGTTCCATTGTCATATAGGCTACATTTCCTTCTTTAGGTTTAAAGTACCAAGGATTTAGGAGTTTCTCTTCTTTACTGCAATTGGCTTGAGCTTTCACTAGTTGTGTTCTTCTCCTTTTTAGCCAACAATGACTAGTGTCCAGTTTCAGTTTAACCAATTATATTGATTAGTCTGTTCAAAGGGATTTCTTCAAAGATATAGCAAAACTGGGCTTATACCCCAAAGAGATACTAAAGAAGGGAAAGGGACCTGTATGTGCCAAAATGTTTGTGGCAGCCCTGTTTGTAGTGGCTAGAAGCTGGAAAATGAATAGATGCCCATCAATTGGAGAATGATTGAGTAAATTGTGGTATATGAACTTTATGGAATATTACTGTAAGGAATGAGCAGCAGGATGAATACAGAGAGGACTGGCAAGACTTACATGAACTGATGCTGAGTGAAATAAGCAGAACCAGATCATTATATACCTCAACAATGATACTGTTTAAGGATGTATTCTGATGGAAGTGGATTTCTTCGATAAAGAGAGCGAATTCAGATCAAAGATGGACAGAAGCAGCTACACCCAAAGAAAGAACACTGGGAAATGAATATAAACTGTTTGCATTTTTATTTTTCTTCCCGGGTTATTTATACCTTCTGAATTCAATTCTCCCTGTGCAACAAGAGAACTGTTTGGTTCTGCACACATATATTGTATCTAGGATATACTGTAACCTATTCAACATGTAAAGGACTGCTTGCCATCTGGAGGAGGGGGTGGAGGGAGGGAGGGGAAAAATCGGAACAGAAGTGAGTGCAGGGGATAATGTTGTAAAAAATTACTCTGGCATGGGTTCTATCAATAAAAAGTTATTTAAAAAAAACAACAAAGATACAAATACTCCTCCCAATTCCCCACATCATTTTAGAGGCATAGTCTATCCAGGAGTCCTCAAACTACGGCTGCAGGCCAGATGCAGCAGCTGAGGACGTTTATCCCTCTCACCCAGGGCTATGAAGTTTCTTTATTTAAAGGTCCACAAACCAAAGTTTTTGTTTTTACTATAGTCCGGCCCTCCAACAGTCTGAGAGACAGTGAACTGGCCCCCTATTTAAAAAGTTTGAGAACCCCCCCCATCCCATTCCATTTCAGTCTTTGAATGACTGTGACAATGACAGTTGTTCTATATAAAAATTAGTTCCACCAAGCTCATATTCCAAGACTGCTGGATGAGTTTTTATTTTCACTAAAATGGGCTGGGTACCAAAGATAATGCCCAAAGTCATTTCTTATTCCTTAAGGTATCGATGTGGAGCCAAACCCAAACTTCGAAAGGTTTGGACACTAATACACCATCATGACCTTATGAATTTAAATTTTTTAAACCCTTCACCTAAAATGGAAACAACAAATGCTGAGACAGATAAAGAACTTAGATCTGTATTCACAGGGACATATCAGTCATTGTCTCTCACCTCTCAAAGGATCCAAATCAAGAGCAAAGTAATCAAAGAGAAAATAGACAAGTCTGATTCAGCCTTTTTTGAATGCCTCTGCAACCAGTTGAATAATCTCTTCTTCATCCAACCATTCTGGAGAGCAATCTGGAATTATGCCCAAAGAGTTACCAAAATGTGCATCCCTTTGATCCAGCAGTTTTTCTACTGGGATTATATCCCAAAGAGATCTTAAAGGAGGGAAAGGGACTCACATATGCAAAAATATTTGTGGCAGCCCTCTTTGTAGTGGCTAGAAACTGGAAAGTGAGTGGATGCCCATCAATTGGAGAATGGCTGAATAAGTTATGGGATATGAATGTTATGAAATATTATTGTTCTATAAGAAATGACCAGCAATATGATTTCAGAGAGGCCTGGAGAGACTTACAGGAACTGATGCTGAGTGAAATGAGCAAGACCAGGAGATCATTATACACGGCAACAGCAAGATTATGTGATGATCATCTCTGGTGAACGTGGCTCTCTTGAACAATGAGATGATTCAAACCAGTTCCTGTGGGGTTCCTGGCGTGCCTTTATTGTGGGAGGAGTATCTGCCCTCTACTTACCCACCTATCTGGGGTCTTCGGGGTACCGCCGGCTTCCAACTAGGAAGAACTGCACTGAGTCGAGCGCCGTGGAGTCAAGATGATGCTTTATTCAGGAATCGGTTACATGGTGCAGAAAGGGTGCGGCAGGCTTGCTTGCTTGCCTTACTTGCTTGCTTGCTTCCTTGCTTATACAGTCCGGGCATATTACAACTTATATACTCTTTAAGTAACGGCGAGTTCTAATCACAAGACTAAATGTGGAATTTTTATGGTGGTATGGCTATATACAGAATTTGATGACTATGTGTCTTATAACTGTATATATAGAATTTAATGACTAAGTGTCTTAACCTAAGGAAGTGTGTACATGTCACATGCCTGTTCCAAGGGCCTCATACTCCCCTCACTCAGCAGGAGATGTAGGTTCAAGTTGACCCTGTCAGCAGGAAATGTAGGTTCAAGTTGACCCTGTACTCCAACAATTCCCCCTTTTTCTTTAATCACGGGAAAATGGCCACATGTTGCTAAGGAATTTTCTAGCCATTGAGCGCTGGCTTGGGTCGCGGAGTCAACCCTTGTATCCAAGGTGCACCTGCCATGCCAGGTCCCGCCATTGGTAGGGTTACTCCAATGTTGCCCGTCATGGCACTGCAATGGTCTTACAGACATGGCTTAGCATATTCTTTTGTACCATGGCACGTGAAAATCCTCATCCGTGAAACAAAGAGGTTCCGGTGAGTTTGGAGTACTAGGTAGGAAGAGATTTTCCATTAAGTCAGAGGGATGAAGCCTTTGGTAAAGGACCTGGACATTCTTCTGTACCACCGAGTCAACTTGACTCTTTATAAAGGTAGTCAATTTCCTAAACATCCAAGGGCCGAATGATATAAGGAAAAGAAAACCTATAAAAGGACCCAATATAGTGGGGAGTAATGTTGTCAACCAAGGGGAAGTGGAAAACCAGTTTTGGTACCAGGGGTCATTCATAAAGCTGCACCAGGCTCGTTGATGTTGAGGTTTTAACAAAATAAGGGATTCTAAAACTAAAGCATCCAAATTCAATCTGAACTAGTGAGATAGGGGGTGGGGCAAAAGTGCTTAAAGCAAAGTGAATAGGAGCTAGGCGTTCCCATTCTTTCAGGTATTTTGAAAAAATATATACCAGTTTCCCCAATGTTCTATCTTTTCCTCCCTTTTTTTTTTTTTTTTTTTTCTCATGGAAAGGAATTATCAAATGACCATTCCCCATATAAATTCTGAGAGTGAATCAAAATCCCTATACATAATAGACTAATACAGTAGCATTTCCTAAAAATCCCTCAAACATAACAGTAACAGTTACACAGTATTAACAAATCCCATCCCAAATCTTAAGCACACAGTAATAGATGATCTAAGCAAGGTTTAACAGTCATTCATCAACCATTCCCAAAGTCCCTTATATTAGTCCAAACTACAGTAGATGCAGGGTCCAGTCCATGGCTCTCATTTAAAACTGCTGCGTCAGGCTGTGAAGTGACAGGAGGTTCTCATTCCTTGCAGAGTGGGTGCATCATGCTGACAATCAAAGCTGATCAAAGCTGATCCAGGTTCCAGAAGCAAGCCAATATCTGTAATTTGACCAAAATCTAGAGCAAAAACACAAATCTAGCAAATAAAGATTAGATCAGTCTCAGATAGAAAGACTCAGTTCATCAGGTTGCTGCAGAATATGAGGAGGCCAAAATAAATTGTTTCTTATGTGAAGAAATGAGTTTGCTTTACAGGCCAAGCAAACGGGTGCAGTCCCAAGTTGCAACATCAGTGAGGTCTCACAGACCCCTGTTAATTGTCCTCTTATTATGTAGAAACCTTAAAGAAATAAAACACAAATATCCAGTAACAGACAGATGACCAGGTGAAATGCTCAGTTGCCCAAGCATTTAGGATACAATGATTACATATGACCAGACTGAAAATAGAAAGGCATAACATAATTGAATTGCATTAACAGTTCTATTGACCATTGCTCTGATCAGAGAGATCAGTTACAAAAGGAAAAATGCAAGAACATAACTATAACATAACATAAGCAGTTGAGTTTTAACAGCTTATCAATCAATTGTCCCAGTAACTGTCAGAGGGTGGAGCTTTAAAACTCCCAAATAGCATTAACTAATTAATTCTAAGCCCAAAAATTTTTTACCTCCAATAACAGATGTCATTAATCAAATTTCTGATAACTCTTAAACAATTATTTATCATAACCTTGTAGCAATAACAGAAAGAAATTTCGTCTCAATAAGTTCACAACTTAGAACAATTATCATATCTGGGTAGATGTTACATAAGTGAACATTATACATACAAATCATTTGGCTTTTAAAATACCCAATACATAGAAAAAATATCCCAAATTGCATATTGTCCATAACAGAAACATTTTCAAAGGGCAAAGAAAAAAATTATTATTTTCAGAGGCCCTTTAAATAACCTCAGGATGACCCAATACAATCAATTTAAACTTATACAAAACACCCAATTCCACATAAAAGAATTCAAGAAGGTTTTTATCATAGCAATTAAACTTTTAGAAATACTAGGACCAAAGTATGGATCACATTTATGACCATATTCCTCAACCAAGAAAATATTTATGTATCAAGAAACAAATATTCAATCAATTAACTTAAAAGTATGTCCTTAAAAATCAGTTTGCTGAACTGGCTGTAATCAGATAAGAAAAAAGCGGCAGGAACATACTTAAGAGGGGTAAGGGGAGGAGAGGATTCCACATGGCCACCCTTCCCCCACTCCTGCCCCCTAGAAAAAACTTCCCTCAGGTTCCTCATTCAAATTTCCTAATGGGGATCCTTTTCAAGATTTAACCCATCAGTTTCCCAATATCAGGTTTCTTCCCAAATTCACCCATTTCCAACCTTCTCTTTCTCCCTGGCTACAATTTGAACAATCTCCTTAAAGAACTTTCCTATCAGATGCTCCTGATGCTACTATAAAGACAGTGGAGGTGGATGGCTCCCTCCCCCCACCTCTTCACCTACTCCCAAAAGATTTTCTTTCACCTTTTTTAAAACCATGCAAACCTCTAATTGTTCCTACCAATCAGTCCTTCCTAAATCGCCTGCATTCCTCTTTCCTTTTCTGTCCGTTTAAAATAGCTAAATTCCATGTACTTACAAAATTAGTACAACAGGTTAAAAGTTTTAAAATCACAAGCAAATTTTCAAACAACCAATTCCCAAATTTCTTAATCATTGTTGTTAAACTTAACAAAGCTTTTAAATCAGCAAAAACAGACTAGGGGCTGTTTCCAGGACCTCCACCCCCAGAGAGAAGTTAGTTTCACCTTTTCCCATTTCAGAATCCAAAGGGTTTCTGTAAATTTCCAAGCCCATTCAGTACTTTTCTCTGCCTTCACAGAGAATGCCTAGATATTCCATTCAAACTTCTTTCCTTTAAATGTTAGCACACTGGTCTTCTATATACATATTTTAACTTTCCGAAATTCCAAATCCCTTTCAATCTATTTTTTCATTTCTTTTTCTTCCTTTCTCTCACTTTTCTCCCTTTGTCTCACAGGCTGCTGCAGTCAGCCAGAGACAGAGAGAGGGAGAGAGAAAGATTTTTCAAGCTTCTTGATATTTGCTAAGCCTGCACACAGAGGCTGAATCCTTATCTCTTACAAGTTTGCTAACTTTTAACACAGACACACACAGACAAACATGGAGCTCCATTTAAAAAATTTTTCCAACCAATAAAACAGACAAATCACACAGAACATAGAACACACATCACACAGACTACACAGTTACAACACTAAACAAACATATAACACATAACATAGGCCCAGATATTTTCCAACGTCCCAGAAAATATCTGTCTCAGAATTTTTATTCTTCAAGGGTCTCACCGCTTTGGGTAATTAATTATCGGGGCAGTAAGAAAGGGCAAGTTGTAAGGAGGTGGAATATACCCTGCAGCCTCGCTTTCTAATTCACCAACGTCTGAGGCACTAAGGGCATTCTGAGTTTCTTTTTCATTTTTTACAGGGAGTTTAGGTTCAGCGGCAGGGAAGACGGGGTATGCGAGATTGCTTTCTACGGGGGGAGTCCCTTCTTTGGGAAGCGGGGGGTAGATAGACTGGACTGGAGGGATCTCAATGATCCCTGGGTGTGTATAGTCATATGCGGCCATTTGCTGACCCACTAGATGCCATCTTCCTATTCTTATGCCTGATTGTTGGACCCATGAGCAGACATCCCAAATCTTCTCTATAAACTCCCTGCATGTTTTTATGGGGATTTTACATTCCTTTTGAGCACAAAGTTTATATAAGCGCTTACTAAGCACCATCCTCTCCTCCGGCAACAGAAGTGGAATACTCTCCCCACTTCCCATACCTTTTAGCTACCCTCCCTATTCTCAATAGGGGCAACTCAGTGAAGGCAGAGCCCGCTCTGCCGAGGCAGTCTCTCTACTCCCCTATAAGCTCCCGAGCTTATCTACGTCCGGTCCCTGGTCCAGGGTTAGATTATACCCTGTCCCTGTTCGGGCGCCAGTTGTGGGGTTCCTGGCGTGCCTTTATTGTGGGAGGAGTATCTGCCCTCTACTTACCCACCTATCTGGGGTCTTCGGGGTACCGCCGGCTTCCAACTAGGAAGAACTGCACTGAGTCGAGCGCCGTGGAGTCAAGATGATGCTTTATTCAGGAATCGGTTACATGGTGCAGAAAGGGTGCGGCAGGCTTGCTTGCTTGCCTTACTTGCTTGCTTGCTTCCTTGCTTATACAGTCCGGGCATATTACAACTTATATACTCTTTAAGTAACGGCGAGTTCTAATCACAAGACTAAATGTGGAATTTTTATGGTGGTATGGCTATATACAGAATTTGATGACTATGTGTCTTATAACTGTATATATAGAATTTAATGACTAAGTGTCTTAACCTAAGGAAGTGTGTACATGTCACATGCCTGTTCCAAGGGCCTCATACTCCCCTCACTCAGCAGGAGATGTAGGTTCAAGTTGACCCTGTCAGCAGGAAATGTAGGTTCAAGTTGACCCTGTACTCCAACAAGTTCCCATGATCTTATGATAAAAAGAGCCATTTATACCCAGAGAGAGGACTGTGGGAACTGAGTGTGGTTCACAACATAGCACTTTTGCTCTTTCTGTTGTTGCTTGATTGCATTTTATTTTCTTTTTGGTTTGATTTGATTTTTCTTGTGCAGCAAGATAATTGTATAAATATATATGCATAAAAAAAGACTATTTGCACCCTCAAAAAGAAAGAAAGAAAGAAAAAAGAATCTCCTATTCACCTTGGATTTAATCAATAAGAACTGGCTACAAAATGTTTAAAAATATTCCAATATCTTTCCAAGATAATTTCATTACAAATCATCATTCCTCTCAGAGAATCATGCCTCCTAACTACTCTGATGTCTAGAATTTACATCAGCCAAGCATGCTAATGTACTCTCCATAGGTATTGGTTACTCATTAATGAAGGATTCCTAATAGCCAGTAGCTTTACTCCACACTGGATGGGTTGCTCATTAAAACTAAACTTGCAACAGTAAAAAACTGGAGACAAAGTGGATGCCCATGAATGGTGAAGAAATAGTGATGAGTGAATATGAGCAATGAATATGAGGAATTCAGAAGATCGAGGAAGTATTTCAATAAAGTGATATAGGGTAAACAAAGCAGAAACAGGAAGAAATTATTATTATTATTATTATTGTTTTTTTGTTGAGGCAATTAAGGTTAAGTGACTTGCTCAGGTCACACAGCTAGGAGTTATTAAGTGTCCGAGGTCAAATTTGAACTCAGGTCTTCCTCACTTCAGGGCTAGTGCTTCAGGGCTGGTGCTCTATCTACTTTCTAGGTCCCTCCTAGGGACTCCAAAGAAATTATTTTTAAAAGACTATGATAATGTAAAATGGGGGGAAAAGTCAGCTTAGATGAAAGTTTTCAAGAAACTTTTGTAGCTTCAGAGTATTTTAACTATTTATAGATTAGAGGGAAGAGAAACTTATAGATCACCTGGTGCATCCTCATTTATTTTGAAGATGCAACTTAGATAATTGCCGGAGTTTGATTCTGGAGGATTTGGATTCAGATCTACACTAATTATAGGACCTGAGAAAGATACTTAATCTTTCTCAGATTCAGGTGTTTGTTTTTTATTTATAAAATGAAAAAATAATAATTCCTATAGTTCCAAATAATGATAGCAAGAATTCTGATGGTGCCTTACGGTTTATAAAGTACTTTACTTATGCTATCTTATTTGGTCCTCTCCACAACCCTGAGAAATAGATGCTATTATTATGCCCATTTAACAGATGAAGAAACTGAGACTGAAAGAGACACAAGAATAGTGTTTAAGATAAGCTTCAAACTCAGGACTCTATTCATTGCCCTGTCTAGCTGCTTTTATCCATTATTTCACCAAGTATCTTACTGGGCTACTGTTTGGGAAGCTTAAATATGACATAGGTAAAATACTTTGCAAAAAAAAATACATGCCAATTGTCATTATTACCAGTTATGAAATAGCAGACAACTCTGAAGGACTTATGATGAAAAATCCTATCCATATCCAGAGAAAGGACTGATTGTGTCTGAATAAAGATTGAAGCTTTCTCTCTCTCTTTAGCTTAGTTTTTTTTTTTTTTTGAGGGTTTGTATATTTATTAGAATGGGAGATCTGTTTTCTTTTACAACTTGACTTTTATGGAATGTTTTGCATAACTTCACATGTGGCTTTTTAGTTGTGGGTAGGGATAAAGAGAACCTAGAATTCCAAAATTTTTAAAATAGATGTTGAAAAAAATTTGTTTTGAATGTAACTGGGCAAAATAATAAATAAGTAAATCAAAGAAATAATAGACAGATGAAATGACTTATTCAAGTTCACAGAAATAGTAGAGCTAGATTCAAATCTGGGATTTGAATTGGGATATCCAACTGGAAACTCCAATTCCCCTTCCATGGAGACATGAAGGGAAAATGGACCCAGACTGAAGGATAACACTTTTTGGAGGGAGGGGCAAGGCAATCAGGGCTAAGTGACTTGCCCAGTGTCATATTGCTAGTAACTGTAAAATTGCATTTGAATTCAAGTCCTTCTAACTCCAGAACCAATGCTCTAGCCACTGTGCTACCTAACTGTCTCAGAAATAACACTTTAATGATCAAGATCTTGAAAGATGTATAGTATCAGTTGGAATCCATATAGTAAGTCACAGAGTAAGTAAAACTTTTATGCTACTTTACCATTCTCCAACATTTATAAAACATTTACCAAAAAAAAATTCATGTTACAAGTATAAACATCTAAAGACAGCTGAGATAAAGTACTCCCTAAACCAATGAGACATGAAACCTAAATGAAAAATAAAGCCAACACAGATTAGCTGTCCCAAAATGCTTTTTTGTGGTGGTTTAGGTTATAAATGCCAAGTTTTCTATGAGGCTTTTCCCTTGTGATATTATCTTTAAGCAGGGCCTATGAGGCTTTTATGTAATTCTAAATATATTCAGAATTCATAAATAAAACTTTTCTAAAAATAGCATCAGCCCCCAAAAAAGGTACAGGAGGAAAGAATTCTCAGTATCTTAATAATAGACCTGAAACTGGCTAGTACTACGAATTTCTTTCTTAAGGAGTTCATTCCCTGGATCATAGTCTCCCATGACCTCAATCCCTTGGCCTTATAGCAAGAGACTTCAGTATTTATCCTACTACAACTGACTCAAAGTCAGGTCCTATCACTTAAATCCTAGACATCATCATTACCTTAAATTCTATTCCTTCCATGATCTCAAGCTCATGCTTAGGTCTCTCCCAATCTCAAAAAAAAATTAAAATTAAAACCTTTACTTTGATGCTGACAGAGTTCAAGCTGTAATTCTAAATTTACTCTCAATTTCACTGCCAAATTCCTAGGGGAGGAGGGAAGAAGTTTTCTACACTCTGTTTTTTTGACCCACTAGTTTCTCAACCTTTTGCAATTTCATTTTGATTGTACTATTTACCCAAAATTCAAATACTAGCTAGAGGGTACTGGGTCTGAAATCAAATCTTTCTGAATTCACACATTTACTAGCTATATGACCCTAGGAAAGTCACTTTTTGCCTTCATTTCCTCATCTGTAAAATGAACTGAAAAAGGAAATGGCAAACTGTTCCAGTATCTTTGCCAAGAAATTCTCAAATGGGATCATAAAGAGTTGGACATACCTGAATACTGAACAAATTATCTCTAAACTGTTAAATCCTGTGGTTTTTCTATCAGTTCTCATCCTACTTTTTCTCCTCTCAGGTTTTGACGCTATTGAACAACTCCCACTCTCTGGATGCTCTCTTCTTCCTAAGCATTCATGACACATTATTATTTCTAGATTGTATTTCAGCTTGCATGATTACTTCTCAATCTCTTTTCCTGAATGATTATCCATCATCCACCTCTATATGCAGGTGTCTCTCTCAGTTAGGCTTTTCTTTTCTCTATGTATAGATTCTCTTTTTAAAATCTTATCAGCACAAATTCATTCAATGATTACTTCTGCATAGTTGACTTCCAATCTGTGCATCCAGCCCTAATCCCTATCCTGAATTACTGTTCTACATTGTCAGCTGTCTGTTGAATATCTCCAGCTATAGAATCCTTTGGGACTTCAAACTCATTATTCCCTGAAATGGGATTCACCATCCCAACTAAAACTGCATTTGTCCAACTATCCTCCATGTCTGTCTCTTCCTTCTTGCCTCCACTTCATAGAGTCCCTTCTCTTCCTTCTACATAGAGTCAACTACTGTGGTTTACATGAAGCCTTTTCTGATATTCCCTCCCACTCCATACTCATTGCTGATTACCTTGTATTTAACTACTTTGCATTTACATGTATTTATTCTCTTTGTATTTTTGCACATATTTACATATGAAATTGTTATTTTCTCCATTAGAATGAACTTCATAACTAGCATTTATAGTCACTTGCAATATCTGGTTCCAGACCAAGCAATAAAGCAAGTCACATGAATTTTTTGATTTCCCAGTGTAAATAAAATTTATGTTTATACTATACAGTGGTCTCTTAAATATGCAAGAGTTTTATGTCTAAAAAAAGTATATCTTTAATTTTAAAAGATTTTATCATTATAGTCTAGGACAATTTGTGTTTCATTAGGGTAAGAGGGGAGCACAGTTCAGCAAACATTATGCCAGGAAAGTCACCAGTCAGGCCCTCCTATTGGGCAACATCAGGGGGCAACTGAAACTGTGGAGTGACTTCGTGAGGTCTTAGGTCACAGATGGTAAGAGGGATGGATACCTGGTCTAAAGGAGATTACAGGGACCCTTAGCTGGCACTAGACACAGGACTCTACTACACTTCCCATTTGAAAATCTGGATTGCAGCCGCAAGGCAAGGAGAAGAATTAGTATGTTAGATCTCTCAGTTGCAAGGGACCAGGGACCCTGGTCACAGTTCCAGGACAGGAAAAAGTGCTTATGGTTGCTTACAGAGCAGAGCACAAGGTCAGTAGAGCTGTGACCAAACATTTCCTTAAATCATACCATCTCAGAAGAACTAAAAACTTACAGTTTCCCAGAACTAGCTCTAAAAATATTAGAACAAAAAACCTGAAGCTTAGGAGGGTGCTCCCACCACATCAGGAACAGAACCCAACTTTAACTTAAAGTTAAAAGTCAAGAAAAAGTCTGGGAAAAGGAGCATAGAAAGTTACAATGGTAACAGGAAAGATCAAAAAACAAACTCAGAAGAGTACAGCAATCTCATAATAGTTATATGGAGAGTCTCAAAGAAAAATGTGAATTGGTCCCAGTTTTTAAAAAAAAACTCATGGAAATTCTCAAAACAGATTTTTAAAATCAAATGAGGGAAATAGAGAAAAAATTCAGAAAAGAAGTGAAAATAATATAAGAAGATCATTAAAAAATGTTAACAGCTTGGTAAAGTTTAAATAAAAGTTAAAAAAAAAAAACAGAATAGGCCAAATAATTAAAAGGGCCACAAAAATCCACTGAAGAGAAGAACTCATTAAAAATCAGAATTGGTCAAAAGGAAAAGGAGGTACAAAGGCTTAGTGGAGAAAAAAAACTCCTTAAAAATTAGAATTGGACAAGTAGAATGAGACATCAAAATACAAAGGCAAAAAAAGAAAAAAATAGAAGAAATTGTGAAATATTTCATTGGAAAAACAATTGATCTGGAAAATAGATCGAGGACAAATAATTTTTTTTTAATAATAGCTTTTTATTTTTACAAATACATGCAAAAAAGTTTTCAAAATTCACCTTTACAAATCTTGCGTTCCAGATTTTTCTCCCATCCTTCTCCATACCCTCTTTCCTTTAGACAGCAAGCAATTCAATGTAATTAAACATATGCCATTCTTCTACACATATTTCTATATAAGGAGAAATAATTGAAGAATTATTGAATTATCTGAAACTTATGAGTAAAAAAGACTAGGTATAATATTTCAAGAAATTAAGGAAAACTGCCCTGATATCCTAGAACAAGAGAGTAAAATAGAAGCTGAATTTACCAATCACCTCTGAAAGATATCCCAAAATTAAAACTCCCAGAAATGTTCACAGTCAAGTTCCAGAAATTCCAGGTCAGGGAGAAAATACTGCAAGTAGACAAAAAGAAACAGTTCAAATATTGTAGAGCTACACCAAGAGGAGGTTCCATTGATTACAATGATTAGATACTCACCTTGGTTAAATGTTCTTTGTCCTGAGCAAGTCCACCAGAATACCTTTGCCACATAAGTTCATATTTACACTTCTGGAATGTTTTCTGTTGCTCTGGGAGGCTCAATTTCTCTCAAGTGCCTTCATATTGAGCTTTGCACTAATGAATTTCAACAGAATACACATGGTACAAATTCTTTATAGGCCTATTAAATGCCAGGTAAAGAGTAACTTAACTGTCCATTAAATGGAGTTCTTAAATAATCCCCAATTTAATAGTATTAGGTAGGATTCAGGTCTATCATAGTCAGGGTGTGGAGAGTACAATCAATGCAAAATAAAAAGTTAGGCAGATCCAACAAGGAAATGTTATTTTATTAAGCTTATTAGGTAGTATTGTCTGCTTTGCACTCATATGGGATTTTCCCAAACCAAGCAACTAGCAAAAAATAAAAATAAAATTGAACCAAAAATCAAGTCAATATTAACTATCTACTATGTGTCAGGCACTGCACAAAATACAAAGACAAAGAAAGACAAACAAAAACACAAAAGAATCTCTGCTCTCATGAAGATCCCATTCGAATGAGAGAAATACGTCAATAGCTATGGGAAAACAAGAAACAGAAATGATTGATTGGATATAATCTCAAGAAAAAACTAACAAAAGTGAAAAACAGAGAAAAGGCAAAGGGAAAAAACTAGCTCTGGTCCAAAATGAGCTTCCAGAATGCATGGCACTCTCCCAACAGGGATTAGGGATCTGGGGTTACTTGGAAGTTAACATCTCAGCTTCAGAGGAGAAACCAAATGTTCTGCATAGGAATTCCTCCATAGGTCCCTGTAGCCCAGAGAACAATGAATATATTCTACCAACTGATGTTACACTTATGTATAGGGTAGTCTGATGGAGATGTTGTAACAAAATCTCTCTAGAGATCCCTGCAATACATAATAAGAGAGTCCACTTTCCTATAGTGGATACTTGCTGATGCAGACAGTATTCCAATTAAGAAGTCCAAAATCAGCCAGTGATAGGACAGGAAGACTTAGTTCAAAAAGAAAGAAAACCAACTCAGATGAGCCCTGAACATGGCTCTCAAGAGATATAATCTCTTGATAATAATATAATAAAAATATAAATAATAATAAAAATATAATATAAGCACTTGGTGTCCATTGGAATCAACACCAATTGTAATATATAGAACTATTGTTGGACGTAGGGAGGCTGGAGTGTTCATCACCTCCTCATGCTAAGATGCCCCAAGCTCTGAACCCATGCACATTGACTAGATACAGTCCTAGTGGGTTGAGGCCCTCTTTATTGTCATCTCTGGTTCTCCACACCCTGCCAAGCATTGAGAGAATTCTGTTAAAACTTAAGCTTCGTTCCTGTCTAGAGTTTCACTAAAAGAGAGTAGAAATAGTACTAAGTGAACAATCCTATAACACAGTTATTTATTTCCCCATATTTAAAAAAATGCATTAACACAAAAGAATCACAAGCATATAGCGATAAAGACTTAAATGAACAACAATAACATAAATATGGTCTTTATTATTTATTAGAATGGGAGATCTGTTTTCTTTTACAACTTGACTCTCTCCTAGGAGGATGGTCTTTAAAATATCAAAATATGAAATAGTTACTGACTGAACATTTTGTTACATGACTGTCCGATAAGCTTTGGGTAACCAAAGCATTTATTCTATTTATTGCAATAAATTTATTGCATTTATTCTATTAAACCCCTTGAGTACTGGGTTTAAAGGGATGAAAATATATGACTTTTATAAGGTCATATGAGGATTCATGATGAAACATGCTGCCCAGTTGGAGAAGTGACATACTCAAGAATGCAAATGGAAATATAGTTTATTCTAGATATGTCCAATGTGGATTTTAGTTTTATTTATTTGTTTTGCTAAACTATACATGTTTGTATAGTTTTTTTTTTCCTTTCTCAATGAGGGAGAGGAGATATGGGAAGAAGCAGATCTTAATTCGGAAAAAAAATGGTTTTAATGTTTTAAAAAAACTCATGGCCTTGAAATGTTTCTCATGATTATTGATGTGAACAATTCCTGGAGTTCCCCTAGTGACTAAGTTCATTCTGCCAGGGACCCCAGAAAACTGGGAAAATTGCTATTTTTGACCTTGTTCCTGCTGTGATCTCCCTTGGGCTCCTCTATCTCAGAGATGCCTTCAATTACTTCAAAGCATGCTTACAGCATCACCTTCAACATCACACCATCTCTCATTCCCTGTTGATTAGCACTTTCTCCTTAAAATTACTTTGTATTACTTTGTATGTTATATTTATGAGGCAGCTCCAAGATGTAATATACAGGGTATTAGACTCAAATGGATAAATGATGATTGCTAGATAGAAACAAATACCCTATCTATCTACCTATGGGAGATGTCTGTCTCTTTCTGTATCTCCCTCCCTCCCTCTCTCTCTCTGTCTCTCTCTTTTTTTTTCTCTCTCTCTCTTTTTACGCACATACACACATGCATAAACTATAGCATACTAGAGTAGATAAGGCCAGGAAAACTCTATCCTGAATTCCAATCCTGACTTAGGCACTTAGAAAGTTTTTATTAGGATCAAATGAGATAATATATGTGTGTGTGTGTATATATATATGTATATATATGTATATATAAATATATATACATATATATAAAACATTTCATAGTCTAAAACAGATAAATGAGAATGATATCATTTTTATTATTTTGACTTTGTTAATGATGCATTATATTTTCCCTTAAGGAGAGAGATTTGAAATGTTTGTATTATTGAATTGGTTGAATTGAATGAACTCTTTAGAATCCTAGAATCTCAGAATTAGAAGAGATTTTAGAAGTCATTTATTCCAACTCACACCTGAAAAAAATTTTTTTCTCTATACTGCTCCCCCTACCACTATGCAACTTAGGCTAGTTTTATCTCATTAGGTATAAAAACTATGCACCATAGGCTCAGGGGACTAAAGACTTGGGACATTGACACCATTTTCTGGTTGCTTAAATAGTCACAAAGCTCTGGGATGCTCAAATGCTTGGCTAGCTGACTACTGGTGGGCAAATTCAAAAGCAGGGAACTTCATTTAGCTGAATCACTTTGCACTTCTGGATGCAGATTGTGATTGAGTGTACATCCCCTATTATGGCTAAGTAAGTTTCCATTTGTTGACTATTGAATTAGTGTCTTAATTCCTTATAATATCAAGCCAAACCTACTAGGGAATTTGCATAAGTCAGACTTGCCCTACAACAATGTCCTAAAAGTGATCATCCAGTCCTTCAAGGGAAGGAGAATCTGATACTTTCCTAGAGATGCAAATGAAATAAATCTCCCCATTATCTCCATATGTCTCAGTCATAGCCCTAGGTTCCTGCCTTTCTTTAGATCCTAGGAAAGACTCCACCTGCTCCTCCTTGAGGCCCTTGTATATATATATATAGGAATCTGTAAAGGGAATTGTCTTTCTCACTCCTAGAGATCACTTGTTTCAGAAGCTGGGGCAGAGAATTTAGGCAGTTGGAGCTATATTCCCTGGGACACTCACTAGCTGACTTCATTTTCTTTCCCATCATTAATTGACTAGAGGGCAAGCTGGAGTTCACCTTTCCTGGACCAGCAATCACCTCCCAAAAGCCATATGGTTAAAGAGATTTTTGTGTTTGTTTTTTACTGTTCAAAAGTGAAACCTTATTCAAATTAGAAATCCAGTCATGTACTTATTGTAAGCTCTCTGATACTATATGTAATTACAGCTTTTATCTACTCTACTTTAAAATCATATTCCATGAATATTGTATTCATCTGGCTTTTTTCTTGATCACTGTGTACTGATATTATTTTCAAAGAGAAAATAGAAATTGTAAAGATTCAATATTAATTGGATGGATGCTGACTGAGTTAGTCTATCTGGATATAGCTCTTAGGCAGGTCCTGCAGATAGATAATGAACTGGGTATGGAATTGAATACAAACAAAATATGAGATTAGCTCTTATTTGAAAATTAATTATTTTTGATAAATGGATGAATGGATAGATGAATAGATGAATGAATGGAAAAAAGCATTTATTAAGCACTTTGTGCTTAGTGGTGCTAGAGATATAAATTTTTTTTAAAAAATATGACATTATCTACTCCATTGGATCTGTCCTTGTCTACAATATACCTGGTAAATGAATGAATTAAAAAGCTTTTATTTAACACTTGCTATGTACAAAGCATTGTGCTAAATGCTAGGGATACAATAACAACAACAATGACAAAAACTAAACAGGACAGTCCAAAGGACTGTCTCAAGGAGTTCACATTCTTATAGAGTGATCTTTGATTGAAGAGCAAGTAAACCCATCCCATTTTTGGACAGTTTTCATGTTTCGTATATCTTTCCTCAAGATTTTCTTGCTTTGGTTTTATTTGGAGGGTAATTCCCAAAGTTTCTAATCATTGTTTCTATCCATTGCTCTCCTTTGGAGTCAAGCAGAACAAGTTTAATCACCTTTTTAAATATATGAAATACATCTTTTATATCTCCTTCATTCCCCCTAACAATATTATTCTTCAAGCTAAAAAAACCTATTTCCTTCAACTAATTATCATTTGATATGAAGTAAAAAATACTTACCATCTTGTTACCATCATTCATTTATTCAACAAGAATTGATTAAATGACATAGTTGTACATTTCTCTGGACACTTTTTTAGTTTACCAGTTCTTCATAAAATATGGCACCCAGAATTAAACATGCTTCAGATGGAATCTGATCATGGGAGAAATCAGTGACACTATCATTTCCTTATTACTAAGCACTACATCTCTCTTAATTACATTCTATGGTGGCATTGACTTCCTAGGCTGCTATTTCAAACTGTTTATTCATATGAGCTTGCAGATCACTAAAAACCCCAAAATAATTTATTTAAACAAATCTCTGTTTAGCCTACACCATCCCCATTTGGATTTGGATTAGTTTATAAAGTTGATTTTTTTGAACTGAAGTATACAAATTTACCTGTATTGTTATTTAATTTCAGTTTGTAAGTATGTCCCTGTGTTTTAGTTCAGGAGTTAGCAAATTATGATCCAAAGGCCAAATCCAAGATAACTACTGGTTTTGACATTACCTGGAGCTAAGAATTTATATTTTATATTTTTAGACAGTCTATAAGTTAGAGCTTACCAACACCTGTACTAGCAAATGAAGATCTTATTAAATCCTGACTGCCATTTGACTTATTAGTTATTCTTTCTAGTTTTATGTTACCACGTTTGGTATCTGTGAAATGAGAAGATTTCTCTAGATGGCCTCTGAGGTCCCTTCTGACTCTAATTCTATGAGTATATGATCTACAAATTGGACAAGCATTGCATAGATAATATTCCTTTGTCCAAGAGAATAATCAGAAATGTTAACCAGCATAGGACCAAGCCCATATCTTTGGACCATTGCACTAGAGATCTCTTTCCATCATGATGTCAAACCATTAAGAGTAGTCTACCATTAAACCAGTTCCAAGTCTAACTATTGTCTAGTTCACATCTCTCCATATTTTCCATAATAATAATAGAAATACTTTAGTAAATATTTTGATAAAATTCAAGGAAATTATACACACACACAACATTTATTATCAATTATAACTTTTGTACCAAGAACATACATGGGTGTAAAAGAAAATAGGTTGGTCGTGTAGCAAAAATAAGGGCTGATAGGGTTAACTCAAGGGCTTCATTAAGATCCAAGAACTGTGAAGAAGTCTAATGAGGAGATCCAAGACATCAAAAAGCTTTTCTGAGGGAGTTTTCTAGAAGGACCTGAACAAAAATTGATCAGGATGAGAAAGTCTAGATAGGTTTAACTCTGCCCCATTGAAGGAAGTACCCATACTGATGAAATGATGGAACTACTGAAAAATCAAAAATATGCATGTAAGCACAAGTAGAAAGAGACATGATTCATGTCACTCATTTTTCACATTAGAGGATTATTTTTCTTTTGATAATATGATTTACACAAAGGTTTTACACAGTCTTTATGTTTCTATAAACTGCAAAATAGCTCGAGTCCACAAACTTAATTTTGTTGTATCAATCAACTACATTTTGTAATAAAAAGAGAATTAGGCTAAGACTTCAGAGATCTGACTCTCCTCTAATTGTGGTCTTGAGAACTTGTATGATTTCTTTGATTCTTAGTTTCCACAACATGGAAAAATGATATTCTCTAAGATTTGCTTCAATATAAAGAGGCTATGATTCTACATATTTGCTGTTTCCTAATGTTTTGAGTCTGTAAAAAGTTCCAAATGGCTGCAACGATCAAAGTGGCAAAAACTATTCTATTTAGAGTCGAGTCTTGGTTTCTTTCTACCTTCTTGACATTAGAGAAGTCATTGTATCTTTTTGAGCTTTGAATTCTTCAACTGCAAAATGTGTATAATAATTGTTACATCTTCCTCATAGAGTGACTGGAGGGAAAAAACTTTTTAAATTTAAAAAAATAATAGAAGTGGAAATTACAACTAATAGCTATCTGATCTTGAACAAATGGCTTCATTTCCTTGTGCCTCAGTTGCCTCATCTATAAAATAAAAATATCTGTCCTATCTTTTCACAAGCTTCTTGTGCACACCAAATGAGATAACTAATATTTGTGCTAAAAAAAAGCATTTGCAAAGCTGTAAAACTATATATTATAGATAAATGAACAGAGTGATTCTTCAGAGTAAGAAAAGCAGTACTAATAATAGTTCAACTTTACTCTGCTATGCTTAGGCTATGTCTGAAGGACTGGGTCAAGCTCTGGGCATGATACTAGCAAGCTGGAGTGCATCCTAGTGGAGGGCAAATGGGATAATGACTGCTTAGAAAGCTGTTATAAGATGAAGAACTGAAGGAATTCAATCATATTGCTTATTGTTTGATCATTATCCTTCATTCTCTCGGAGGACTAAAATTTCATCACTATGCTGGGGTCAAAGTACAGTGTATCTGATTGTGGCTGATCAGACCAATGAGCTTGGAAGGCTCTACTGAAGTTCAGACACGAGTACTCCATACAATCATTTTGAGTGTATATGTCTCTAAATTGGTTTATCGCATGTTTCTTTTGAATTCCTGCAACTCAGCTTTGCTCACAGAGCACAGTGCTTTCTTTGATGCAAGTATACCATGCTGAGGGATCCTGTGCCAGTTTCTCCCATATCTCACAATCAATCCCATGGTTTCTGGGGAAAAGAGATGGGAATATGAGACAGTATTTGCAAATATATCAAGTGCTACTCTGTGAAGGTTTCTTCTGTGGAATTTTGTAAGGTAGAATTAGGACTCAATAAGAATAAGATTTTATTCAATATAAGGAAGAATTTATTAATCTTAATCAAAGGGGATTTATTAATTATTTGCTTCAGGAACAAACAGATTTTACTTCACAATGTAGTAATAAAATTTAACAGGTATATGAAGATACTCTATAGGTAATACACAATTTAAGAACTGGAGGGAACATTAGAGAACATTTATTCAACTCCCCACTTCATTCACACCCTCATAGATGAAGGAACTGAGTCTCCGAATTATAAATGACTTGTTCAAGATCATTTAAGCAGCAAAAACTGGATCTAACATTCAAAGCCCTATCTTTTGATTTCAAGTCCACCACAGTTTCACTATATCTTATTTTCTTTGGGATTTAAAGATAATATTTGTTTTGTTGATGGCTATCAAGTTCATAACTGTATTCTTTTACTATTTTAAAAAGACAAAAGAATAGGAGTTAGTATTTATTAGTTTATTATGTGTCAGGCAAAGTTAAGAGCTATAGGGTAAAATGATCTCTTCTCTTGAAGAAGGCAAACAAGAAGCTCACTTGAGTGATGTAAGATAGATTCAGGGGTCCTCAAACTATAGCCCACGGGCCAGATTGCAGCAGCTGAGGACGATTATCCCCCTCACCCAGGGTTATGAAGTTTCTTTGTTTAAAGGCCCACAAAACAAAGTTTTTGTTTTTACTATAATCCTGCCTTCCAACAGTCTGAGGGACAGTGAATTGGCCCCTTATTTAAAAAGTTTGAGGACTCCTGGGATAACAATCAGATGGTACAGAAGAAAGAACTCTGTATTTGGAATAAGAATCCAGTTTCAAATTCCAACATCTCCACTGACTACCTGTGTGAACTTAGGAAAATTACTTAACCTCTCTACCTCAGTTTCTTTACATGTAACATGTGAGATTGCGTTGTATTTCCTAATAATGTATTTCTGGTGCAATGGATCATCCAGAATCTGAAGATTTGGATAAGCAATTCTTATAATAAAGACATATTCAATAACTCCCCACTCTCAGGTAAAAGTGATCTAAAAAGCATTAAAGCAGTCCATTATCTTTATGTTAAATTGGATATTAGAATAGTGGATAAAGTGCTAATGGAATCCTCAGACACCTAACTTCTTAGCCTTAATTTCATTATCTGGAAAATGGGCATAATGATATCACTTACTTCCCAAGGTTGTTGTCAGGATTGAATGACCCTACTATTTACTGAGTA